>NC_029779.3:23385591-23388830 GCF_000817695.3 Arachis duranensis
TCATATAATTATAATTGATTAATTGGTATAAAATGAAATTATACCCGTGTCATGAGTAATAATCTAAATAATTATATCTTAACAAAATATAATTTGAAATAATTTATAAACAATTATCTTAACAAAAATAATTATTTAATAATTGATTTAAAAATCAATGCAAAAAATAATTTTTAATAATAGTATTATTAACTGGGTAAATAATATAATTTCAAATTATTACTTGAAATATAAATAATATATGAAAATCAATTGATTAAATCAATGATTTTGCACCTTAATAATTTCACAATTATTACTCAATTAACCAGTTAATTGAATTAGTAATAACAATTTTCAATTTCAAATTTTGTATATTAAGTAATTATTAAAAACTGGATAATAACGATTTACACGGAAAAATTATTGATAAATTCAATTAACCATAAAGAAGATAATATACTAACAGTTTTAGTATATTATTTATGGCAAGGAAAATTATTTTCTCAAATTAAATTTTATATAATTATAGTAAGTCTATATAATTAAAGCAATATAAAACTGTTTCATATATAGTAATAATATTATACATATTTATATATTTTTTTATTTCTTTTTTTAAAATATTGGCATATAATTAATGTAGAAAATATATAATATTAAACTATTTTGTTATGCATATATATGAATTTATATAATAACCCGTATAATTTATACGTATGGCATAATACATATGGCAAAAAAAGATTCCATAGTTTTTGAAAACTACTGTTTTGTTATATGAAATTGAAATTAAAATTAAATAATTTTTATTTATATAATTTTTTTTATTAGTATCATGTATCTCCATTAAAAATTCATATCGTTTGTAATATATATATATAAAAGTCGTAATAGTCAATTGTTTCAATTATTTTTCATCTACAAAATTCGTATATTATTCGTATTTCTTTTTCTCTTTATTATTTTCCATACCTAATGGCTACAAGTTATGATTCTATCAACAATATTATCAGTACTAGATTATGTAATAAAAAGGTTTGAAAAATAAAGGCAAGGATTATAAGGTTATGGAAAATTCCATCCAAATTTGACAAGAGTAAGACAGTTTATCTAGAAATGGTTCTCATGGATGATAAGGTAGGTTGATTATTCTACATGATTTCTTCGAGTGATACTAGGTCCAGTTTATATATATTTATTGTTCACATTTTAACTTTATTTCATGAGTAAACTCTTGGAGGAATCAACCACACTGCGATTCAATAGAGTTGTAAGTGCTAATAGTCTTCATTTTTAATTTGTTTTACAGTGTGATAAAATTCATTGTTCAGTGAAGAATTATTTGGCAAAGATGTTTGAGAATGATCTGATCGAGGGAAAAGTTTATGTCTTCTCAAATTTTTTGATTGGAGAATCAAGCGAAATTTATCTTCCGACTACACATGTGTGTAAAATAACCTTTAAGAAGGAGTCACGTATAGTAAATATGATCGATGATCGTAACATTTTTGATAATCATTTCAATTTTCTCGATCATGCTGATATATTGAGACAAACAAATGAAAAAGCTAACTTATTTTGTGCGTAGTTAATTATTATTATTATTATTATTATTATTATTATTATTATTATTATTATTATGTTGTTTCATTTATTGCCGGTCAGGTTTCAAAGAAAACGATTCCCAGTTATCATGTTATTTGCAATGACAATAAATAAGTTCCAGGGACAAACTCTATCGAAAGTTAAAATTTATCTTCCAAGGCCAGTTTTCACCCATGGTCAATTGTATGTTGCGTTATCAAGGGTAACGAGTAAAGATAGTCTGCGAGTGCTGTTGCAAGATCATGGACACTTGGAAGATAACTGCACGATGAATATGGTATAAAGAGAAGTTTTTGAGAGCATATAATAAAAAAGTAATAACAAAATGTCTTACTAAATTTATTTATTTATTAAAATTTATTACTATCACTTAAAAAAATTTAGAAATTCTAGGAACTAATAGATGAATTCTTATTGTACATTAATAGTTTGAGAATATTAAAATTATCATAAAAATTCGTATAATTTTATTCTCTTGACAAACAATTTTATAATTACGTTAATCATATAATTTTATATACAAACATTGATACATTGTTGTTTTATGTACATATTTTGCAGGTATCAAAGGATAGCATTGAATTGTTATTCAATAGGTTTAAATTATTTATTGTTTATTACAAAATTTTCTGCATTAGGATTCTCTATTAATTTGTTATTCATTTTGAGCTGATTTTAATATTTTCTTACTTCACAGTAAACCAACATATAAAACTTTGTTGGTAGATTTAAGTATTACTAGATTATTTATGGTCATATTGAGTATATATGCCTGATTTATTGAAAAAAGTAGATTAAATAACTATTTTATAGTTAATACAATTAACACTATATTAAGAAAAGAAAAACAACGCATACAAGTTATTTTTTTATTAATTAAATTATTATAATTAAAATAAAATTTAACATAACAACTTAAAATTATAATTTCAATCTTATCACATGCATGGCACGGATGATTAAACTTGTAACTATAGAAAAAAGAGTACAAGAGATTCCAAATTCTAATTATAATTCCATAATACTATAACATTAATTATTAATATGTTTATATTTTAAATTTAAATAATTTATTAAATAGTTTATATTTATTATATCTAATTTGTCTGGCCTAATTTTGACAAAATAATACGATTTAATTGATTATATTTATTAAATTTTAATTATTAAAAAATATTTTAGACATCTTTATTATAATAGCTCCATTTATTTGATGGTTAATATATAAGTTCTTTTGAAAATTGGTCCATCATTTAATTTCATTGATCCTCAATATACTAATAAGGGTTTGATTTTGATGCAATATTAATTATGAAAAGCAAAATATTTTAGAGAGATATTTATGCATTGAGACCTCATAAATAAAGACATTCAACTTTATATGTACTTCTAAAGCTTTTTATACTAATTAATGGCACGTCCGATCCAAATTCATTTGTATTAATAATTTTTTGGTTAATTATATATGTACACATTACAATGAGAATGTTTTACTTAATCATTCATTACTTCTGTCTGTTCTCCAGATTTTTGCGATTGGTTTAAGGAAAACAATAATTATATATAATTAAAAGAAACTCTTTTCTCTTAAAAGGAATTCAGCAGAAAAATTATTTATAAATAAATAAAAGTAAATATTAAAATGATGATGA
>NC_029779.3:23389219-23391708 GCF_000817695.3 Arachis duranensis
TTTATTTTAATTATTTTTAAATAATTAAAATTATTAATAATAAAAAAATTTAAATATTTTATTTTAATAAATACACCGCGAATACATTGAGAATATAAATTTTATATTATTTTTTGTAAGAAAAAATTTAATTTGTAACTTTAGACGCAAATTAACTAAATCCTTTTATTTTATATGGGCACGTTGTAGAATATAATTCCATGTTACTAACCATACGATAACTGCATAGGTAATAGGAAGAGAAAGATAGAAGAGGAGGTAGCATCTCACATCAAATTCAAATCACGTTCACATCTCTTTAGAATAATGCTTCAGGAATCAATGAATCATATCATCCACGCGCCGTTCTCTCTCCTCTATTCCAATTGTATCATTAATCTTTACTAATAAAATAGTAGCATATGTAATTCTAGTAGTGCTAAGATATATACATATTTACTTTTTTTTGGACAGAAAGAAACCATTTTCAATTATAGAAAAGCTAAATGGCACTTATAAATTTTTAAAAAATATCAATTTTACATAAATAATAAAAAGACAGATATCTTATATATTGAACTAAAATCTGGTAAGAAGCCTAATATTTGATTTCTAAAAATCTTTAAAAAAAAACAGAAATCAAACAGAATTTTTTTATTTCTAAATTTATACATATGTGCTGCAAGCTAATAAGATACATCTTCTTCTTTTTCATATAAATCTGAATATTTTTTAAATTTGAAAGTTTTTCTGTAAACGAAACCATTTCTTCATTGAATTTTTCTTCAAGATTTGAAATGATCTGCATCATCAGAACACTACCAGCAACTATAACGGGAACCAAAACGTCACCACAAACAAGAGGAAAAACACCACATATGAGTTATACAATCAGAAACACAGAATTAAGCTCAAGTCTGAAGGAAATTATTTTAGATCTAGATCTGGATCTCAAATCTAGATCTCTAAAAGAGCAGCAGAAATAGAAATTAAAGCAAAAAAAAGAAAGCAAAGAGAATAGAGAGGAGAAGTTAAAGAGGTGACAGAATAGAATGGGTGAAGGTGAATAAAAACTAAAAACAGAAAAGAAGGAGAAAAGAAGAAGAAGAAGGGGTGACAGAAGAGACAAAAAGGGAGAAAAATTAAGTAGACAGGAACAGAGAAAAAGAAATAAGGAGAGATAGGAGCATCGAAGGGCCACCGCAACTTAGATTGAGGCGACGGCGATGGCCCTCAAAAAAAGTTTTAAGGTTTACTTCAACAGGAGAGAAAGAATCAACCAGAGTAGTACGCCCTAATTAATTATTTACTAGTTACTTACAACTACAAGTGAGATTTTTGTTTCTTTTCATTAATTATACTTAATATGCTTAATATAAATAAAATAAATCTGTCATAGGTACTATACTCGGTTAGGTACTACATTTTCTCTATGCATTATATTGGGATGCCAGCTAATTTTTGACCTAACATTCATAATTAATTTTTGGAGTACAATGACAAATTAAATCCACATTTATTTAGTTTCTTCAAATCTCCGTTTTGAATTAGCTTCATATATTACTAACCTTCATTTCACATGAAACCTTTTTTTTTTTGGCAAGAACAACAATTTTCTTTCATTGTTTATAGAAAGGAAATATTATATATTCTAACTTTGTATATATTTCTTTCGTACTTTATAGATTATAAAAATACTTGAGAAAAGTTACAAACATTATTTTCTTATAGAAATATATAATAGTAGTATATAACTATGTATGAAGTAATGTAGTAGCTGAAATTTGAATGAAGAATAATGAAAAATGATCTAGCTGTACCGACTAGTCAATCAATCTATATACATAATTGAAAAATGAATACAACTCACTCCTTTAGCTAAAAGACCCACCATTATCAATCATATAATTTGCATTGGGGTATATATATATATAACATTTATTTTAAAACGTAGGATTATTCCTCTTTAACCTAAACAAAGAACAAATTCGATGACTCTGAAAGACAGAAACTAGCTAGCTACTTGAATTATTAACTTAATTACATTCATGTTGTAACTTCCTTGTCGGTGAGTAAATACAAAAAAAAAAAACACCATATTATCTATTCAATTAAGGTGGCCCTCACAAACAATAACAAGTTGGTGTAGTTTGTCAAAGAGTTGGAAAATAATTTGCATGTGGGTTAAATACTTAAAAGAAAAAGAAGCTAAATAAGTTGACTTGAAATTAAGTGTGTAGAAACAAGTGAAGATACGCGCCAAGAGTGAGAGCTGGACACAGCTAAAGAAAGAGGAATGGTTAGAACGTTCACATCTTTCCACTTTCATAATACAACACACCTCACCCACTTCCAAATCCTCATTTATCACTTTCTTTAATTAAATCCCATACTTTACTCTAAATACTAACTATACCCTCTGTTAAATTAAACTCCTATATTTTCTTTCATTTCCTTTCTCTTCTATTCATATCAGTACCAAGTTTCAACACACTCTGGAAATTTAAGTA
>NC_029779.3:23391786-23413846 GCF_000817695.3 Arachis duranensis
AGCCGCCGTAGCTGCTGCTGCCGCTTCTGCTTCTGGCTGATCCTCATCGTTCTCATCCTCCTCCTTCTGATCGGTATCGCCGGCGTCGTCGTTTATGTACTCTACCGTCCCCACCGCCCTGACTTCACCGTCACGTCCCTCACACTTTCGTACCTCAACCTCACCGCTTCTTCCACACTCAGCTCGAAATTCGCGATCAGCGTAACCGCTACAAACCCTAACAAACACATCTCATTCTCCTACGATCCTACCTCCGTCTCGATCCTCTCCGGTGACATCGACGTCGGCGACGGCACTGTCCCCGCCTTCGACCACGGCAAGAAGAACACGACGGTGCTGAAGACAACGATTTCGAGTTCCGGCCAGGCGCTGCAGAGCGACGATGCGGCGAAGTTGAAGAGCAGCATGAAGAGTAAGAGCGGGTTGCCGTTGCAGGTGAAGCTGGAGACGAAGGTGAAGGCTGCGATGGGGAATTTGAAGACACCGAAGGTCAGAATCAGGGTTTCTTGTGAAGGTATCAAGGCCACACTTCCCTCCGGGAAGAAACCGGCGACGGCGTCCACCTCGAACGCCAAGTGCAACGTCGATGTCAGATTCAAGATCTGGAAATGGACCGTTGGATGAACAATATTATCGCCATCTTTAGAACAAAAAAATTCCAGAGAGGTTTGTTTTTTTTTTTAATATATATTTTAGCTTATGTTAATGGTGGACTTTATTTTATTCTATTTGATATATTATTTTTGCTGAATTTGTTTATATTCATAATAACTGGTTGTAAATGGAAGAAAGATTTGATGATGAGGTTTTTTATTTTTATTTTTTTTAGTGGGTGACAGGTGTTTTATCTTCTTGTATACTACTCTGTTTTTTTCTTCTTCTCTTTGAAAAAGGCTTTGTATTTTTCTAATCTTACGATTTTGTTTGAACTTGTTCTTTCAGTTACGTCATGGTTTCAACTTGTTATAAGTGTAAATCTTCGTCACTGCTAGAAAGACGTAATTAGCAAATGTTTATTGGCAAATTAATTAAAAACTATAAAAATTTTAATCCACACATTAGTACACCGACAAGGAAATTTAATTTGATCATAATATTTCTTAGAGTATTGCTACTGCTGTACTATATATCGTGCCTAGCTACTACTATTATTGTATGGTATAGTAGGTTTAACGTAAATAGCCATTTCATTTAGGTGGATAAGTAAATTTGGGAAATTCAGGTTAACTTGAACATACTTACAATAAAATAATAGAATGAGTAAATATAAAAGAAAAATACTATATATATTATTTTGGTGACGTGTACGGTGGTAGTTGAGTGTAGCAGTGGAAGGAATGATAGGTGTATCAAAAATCGCTATCGCTTTGGAAGAAGCCATAAACTTGTGCATAGTTTTGTTTTCTTGTCTCCTCAAGTAGCCTTCCATTGCTACCTTCCTCTTCTCACTCTCCCTTCTTTGCCACCTTATTATTTTCTTTGCACAATTTCGTATTAAAAGGGTTTTTTTTTTAATGATAGTATAAAGAGTGTATATGCACATTAAAAAGTTAAAGTTAGTTTAAAGATTCTCCTCTTCTTCTTTTTCTCTATTTTTGGGTGGGACCAGATTCTCGTTTTGACTCAGGTCCTTTTTCTTTCGAGCTATAAGACTCCACGGAAAATCCAACACCTTTAACATCATAATAACGTTAGGTCTTTATCACTTATATAGTTTATAATAAGTATTTTTATTTTATTTTATTTTATACGTTCCTCCATTTACTTTCCTTTTGAACATTTTAAAGGCTTAAAAGTAGTGATCCAAAATACAAAATAAAAAAACTCCGTAAATAAATATCATAGAGAGAGAAATACACATAGTACTTGTTTCAAGTAGTATAGAAATTGGTTTCGATCGAACTGTATAGCCTGATCTACCAGACTATTTTCTCTTCACAAAAGATATTATTTATTCCTAATGTGTTTTTAAAAGACGCTTAATCTTATTACTGGAACAAACAACATATATAAAATAAAGCATATGTAAATGCAACATAAAATATGCAGGATGACATAATTTTTTGGACAATTCACTTAAATAAAATAAATGGATCAAATATTTATTCAAATGCAACAATTAAAAATTGATTACTTATTTATCTTATTTTTTATTGTGTAAACCATGAAATTCCTTTTATAGTTTACAAAGAGAAATTTGTGTGCATAAAACATGATACCCTTTTTACGGTTTATGAAGAACTAAACATATATATAATCCGCGAGACCGAATGATGGATTATATTGTTGGGTGTAAGAGTTGTTGGAGGTGAGAGTATTTGGGAGAAAATTTGGGAGCTTCAAGACTCTAGCGTGGTGGGGTCATGAAAAATCAAGATTGCATGTATCGATTGAACGACGTTGTTCACGTGACTGAAAACATCAACTAAGAGGTTAATTTTTTATATGTTAAAATTTCATTAGTAAGGAGTTAATTAGTTTTTGTTAATTTATGTGTTAGAATGTTGTCTGTGCTTTGTGTAATTCGTAAATAATTTATAGTGTAGTTATTTGTACGTTAAATTTTGATTAGTATCGAATTAATTTTTTCGATAATGAACCATATTTTTTTTAAAATATGATTAGTGTCGAAATAATTTTTTCTTCCACATGTTGCAGCCGACTAAACGTATTTGTAGTGTTAAGAGACAACAGAATATGCCTCTACATGAACAGATCAGGCCGTATTTGAAAACTGCGAGTTTGTATCACTTGGCTAAACTGATCAGTCATTAGTTATGGGTTGATGAGCCTCTGCTTAGCGCATTCATTGAGAGGTGGCGTCCTAAGACGCACACCTTCCACATGTCATTTGGAGAATGCACTATCACTCTACAAGATGTGGGGTATCAGCTGGGTTTGCCCATTGATGAGGAGGCCATTAGTGGATGCCTCACTAACTTTGAGTAGTTCATGGACAACGGAAGACCAGCGTGGGAGTGGTTTCAGAAATTATTCGGCGAGCTACCACCACCGAATAAAGTCAAGTAGATGACGGTTCACTTCACATGGTTCCATGAGAGGTTTCGGATGCTCCCATCAAATGCGAGTGAGGAGACAGTACGTATATACGCGCGTGCTTACATTATGATGTTGTTGTCGACTCAGCTGTTTGAGGACAAGAACGCGAACCGGGTTCACCTTCGATGGTTGCTATTTTTAGCGTCGATGGATGAGTTGGAAAAATCCAGTTGGGGCTCAGCTGCACTGGCCTGGTTGTATATATGTATGTGTCCGGTGACAAACCGAAATATCGTTAACTTGGCCGGACCACTTCAGCTACTACAGTCCTGGATTTTCTGGAGGTTTCCCATGCTGAGAACATTTGAGGCCCAATTCAGGCGCGAGTGGGTACAACATGCAATGGCGTGACAATATGGGTAATGCAGATTCTGAAAATAGCCACAATTGCATGTATGATCCCTAAGTGAAACTCGATAGTTATCAAGCGAGAAGTTAGTGGTAGGGGTCGTCTCAGCCACGGTATACTCGGACTGATATCTGTCGTACAAAGTGACGGTGAAGCATCTCGAGTCTCTCAAGTTGCGCTCTATTGCTTTCACCAATGCCTGACAAAATTCATGCCAAGTCCTCAATTGCGCCTCTGCCGTTTGTTCACGGATAACAAATAGCTTTGCAAGCCTTCCTTAAGTGGACTTCACCGACGCTGTCATCAGGAGATTCCTTGTACCCCTTAACACATAATTGACACATTCACCAATATTGGTTGTCATGTGGCCAAACCGTCTCCTGCTATCCTGATGTTGGGTCTACTTGTCATATTTCATTCGGTTGGCACAATCACACATAGTCGGGTTCTCAGTCCACATAATGTCAAACCAGTAATCAAACTCTGTCTCGGTCTTCGCATATGCAGCATTCTCCAATAGCCTTCTCGCGTCTTGACCTTTGAAGCTCAGGTTAAAATTTGCCGCCACATGATGAATACAGAATGCTCGATAAGCACGTGGAGGTAGCCAACCACTATCAGGGGCCTCAAGGGCAACCTCAATGCCGTTATGTCTGTCGGAGATAACAAGAATACATTTCTGTGGCGTCACATGCTGTCGTAGATTGGACAAGAAAAGAGACCACGACTCCGCATTTTCTTCCTCCACAAGTGCGAACACTATCGGCAAGATGTTCGAGTTTTGTCTTGCGCTATAGCCAGTAGCAAAGTACCTCCATACTTGCCATATAAGTGGGTACCATTAATGATCATGAGGGACTTACAATGCTGAAAGGCCTCGTTGCAAGATAGAAATGTCCAGAAAAAACGATGAAAGTAGAATGTAGATTCATCGACTTGATTCCCAACTCTAACCGGAGAAGTCTTCAACACTGCAACCGTGTCTACCATGGTGGATTGAACCCAAAACATCAAACGTGGCAACTCGGCATACGAGTCTTCCCAATCTCCATATATATGTGCTATTGCCTTCTGCTTTGCCATCCAGACCTTCCTGTAACTAGGTCTAAATCCATAATTTGCTTTTGTTGCTTCCTGCAACATCTTTATCGTAACCGCAGCATCCGTTCTAACTAACGGATAGATCCTCGCACAGATAACGTGGTAATCAAGCTGTTGGTGATCGCTCGAAATCGAAGTAGTCAAGCAAGTGTGCGAACCGTTATACCTTCTGACCTCCCAAGTGCCCTTTTGTACACGATGCAAGATGGAAATCAACCAAGTGCATCATTTGTCGAACTCCTTGCATTTTTCATGATACTTCAGATGATCTGACTCTAAGACCTTGTACTCAACACCTCGACGGATGCTATAATCCTTCACACTCAAAATAGCTTCCTCTTTATTCTGGAATGATTGCCTAATCTAAAATTTTGTGGAAGAACCCCCCAACAACAGCATCTCCGTCCGGCTGTTGCCCCATAGCCTCTAAGTTTAGAATTGAAAAGTGCGAAAGGTACTGCTGTGTGCCGGAGATTGATGGGTTATGCTGTGTACATGGATTGGCACCTGCATCATCATCACTGTTTCCAATTATATCAACAGGCTCCTAGTCTGAATCATCCTCCCGCATTGGATTCTCAACTCGATCAGGTTCGCCCAACCCTACAACATCAGTAATAATGCCAAGACCACTAACCACCTCAACTGTCTGCTGCTGGACCAAACGATTCTCGAATGGTACAAAACCAACTGCATTCGTACCATCTAAATCAGTCGCAAAGGAAGGAGATACAACGGACAGACGAGCTGGTGCAACCACAACCATCAAACTAAAAGCATCGCCCATGGCAGTCGACTGAGGATTCAGAGCTGATGTCCCATAACTGCCGACGTTGACCTCCAACTTCGTATACAGCTCGTGTATTCTGACCTCTGGAAAATTCCTACAACAATGAAATAGAACCCGAAGATCTTCATTGGACGCTATCACAAACGTATCATACTTCCCAACGGTTGGTACAACTGCGATAGGGATCTTATGAAATAACTTCTTCACCCACTTGCTCCCAAATACCTCAAGCTTCTGCAATATACTGTTCTTTAGATCTGACAACGTATTCGATGAACTGATAAATACACTCAAAGATTCTCTGTCAGTGAACTTCACACCATATCTCTTGTTTCTATGAATTTTTCCAGAGTAATACACTAGCACTAGAAAACTATGTACTCTCTTTCTCACTTGCCATTGTAAAAATAATACTACTCTTCTGTATAATTGATTTCATCGAGTATATATAGAATTTTTACTCCTCATTAACCATAAAAAAAATAAAACGGATTATGTATGCATGCTTACTATTCATAAACCGTAGAAGAAGTACCACGGTTTATGTTCTACATTTTTCATAAACTGTAAAAAAGTACCACAGTTTACATATTTTTGTAAAAAGCGAAAGAAATTCTACTATTTACATAAAATAAAAATAAGATAATAAGACAAGTATATAAGTAATCAATTTTTAATTATTATATTTAAATAAATATTTAATTCATTTATTTTATTTAGGTGAATTGCCTAACTTTTCATTCAAATTAAATTATCCAATCCACCCTATCAAGTAAAAAATAACTGGGATCTTCATGCTGCTTTCCAATATTTATGCCGCAAGTGGAAGACTAGATTGGAAGATTCTGCAAGAAATTTTATACACTTGAGGCAAGACTAAGTTTATAGTTTGCCTTAGTGAGTAATATATTGTTGCAAACTTGGAGGCTGGTCTGCCCAGATGGATCAGAAACAAATGGTTCTACGTGCCTCCGCTACAATTATTATCTTTTTCAATTAAAGACGAAGATGATTATTTATAAAAACTGTGAATAAATAGAAAAAACTTATTAAAACTTTGTGATTGATTCACATGCATAGTTTGACATCACCGCTACTTTATTTTTGCTTTTCCTCCAAAACCTCACAAGAAAACCGCCATAACGTAACCCACCCTCCACTTTCGTGGCACTTATTAATACCTTGTTGATTATCCATGGCCATGCACACCAACTATGCATCTTCTTCCAATTCACTCAGCTACTCAAATCATGGCGACAAAGGACTCATCATCGGAATTAGAATCACCAAGAAGACTTCAATACCCACTCGACTCCACCTCATACAAGCTCCTCGACGAGATCGGTTCCGGCGTCAGCGCCGTCGTCTACAAGGCTATCTGCATCCCCATCAACTCCTCCCTCGTCGCCATCAAATCCATCGACCTCGACGGCTCCCGTCCCGACTTCGATGACGTCCGCCGCGAAGTCAAAACTCTCTCCCTCCTCTCCCACCCCAACATCCTCAACGCACACTGCTGCTTCACCGTCGACCACCGTCTCTGGGTGGTCATGCCCTTCATGGCCGGCGGATCCTTCCAATCCATCATCTCTCATTCCTTCCCGGACGGATTCTCAGAGCCATGCATCGCATTCATCCTCAGAGAAACTCTCAACGCTTTGTCTTACCTCCATAGCCAGGGACATCTCCACAGAGACATCAAAGCCGGTAACATTCTCGTCGATTCCAACGGATCCGTCAAGCTCGCCGATTTCGGCGTCTCCGCTTCCATCTACGAGTCAATCATGAGCTCCTCTTCTTCCTCTTCTTCTTCTTCAAGTGTTCCTGGTTGTTGTTCGTGTTCTTCTCTCATGCTCAAAGATGTTGCCGGAACACCGTATTGGATGGCGCCGGAAGTGATCCACTCCCACGTCGGTTACAGTTTCAAGGCTGATATATGGTCGTTTGGGATCACGGCGTTGGAGTTGGCCCATGGAAGGCCTCCACTCTCTCACCTTCCTCCTTCTAAGTCCATGATTCTCAAGATCACCAAGCGCTTTCGCTTTTCCGATCTGGACAAGTTTGGCGGCGGTTCCACCTCCCATGGTAAGAAATTCTCCAAGAACTTCAAGGACATGGTGGCTTCTTGCCTGGATCAGGATCCGGCTAAGAGGCCTACGGCGGAGAAGCTTCTGAAGCATCCGTTCTTTAGAAACTGTAAGGGCTCTGAGTTTTTGGTGAAGAACGTGCTGCATGGGTTGCCTAGTGTTGAGAAGAGGTACAAGGAAATCAGCAAGGCTTCTTCTATGAATAATAATAATAATAATGATGATGATGATGAAGTGAAGCATGGGAAGTTGATGAAGCAAAGAAGGATAAGTGGGTGGAATTTCAATGAAGATGGATTGGAACTTGAACCTGTGTTCCCAAATGATGAAGATGATGAGGCCAAGGCAACAAGAGAAGCTAAAGGTGAAGAAGGTGAGAATGAGAATAATAATGAAAGGTTAAAGGGTATTGAAGGAGTAGCCATGAATGTGAACAACCGTGATGCCATGTTAGCCACACTCAATGTTCTCAAAGGGAGCTTGGAACAAGAGCTAGCACAAGTCAAGGCCTTGATCAACATCTTACGTGCAGATCGTAATCATCATCACGATCTTGATCATGATCAGCAGCAGTTGGAGTCACAACTAGACACCTTCAAGCTTCACCTTTCTTGAAATTTTATTGATTCAACCTAAAGTTTCTTATATATATTTCATATTTCATTTGTGTTGCCATTCTTGTGTGTTGGAGAGAAGCTCAAGAGCTAACAAAATTTATTGATCCAATTTAATCCAACAATATACGTTTATTTTATAGGTAATGATGATAGTCGCTATATTGCTGCAAAAATTTATCAAAATACATAATAAACAAAAAGCTGGTGTAATGTTTGAACTTTGAACTTAATAATCAAAGGCAATACCTAGCTAGTGATGATTACAAAATTGATCTTATGCCATCTTCTCTACAATCTATGTTAAGTTGTAAAACTTTGCTAGCCTAATATTTTGTGAGAGAATAAAAAAAAGTTGCTACAGCTTTTTTTAATCTTTCTGTTCCTGATCTTGAAAATTGTAAATTTGCTTCATCCCTGCATATTTGAGAATAATATGGTATCATATTAACATCAATGAAAGAACAGAGTATAATATATAATCAACAGTATGATGCTTACAAACCTGAATAATGCATGCCCTCCACTGGTGTTTGATGATTTGATTTGGTTTCTTTAAAACCAAGGTCAAGCATAGGCTTCTGATCATAAATATAGCCATTATTATCATCAACTCCAACATTGCCATTTTCATTCTCATTGGTTAATGTCAAAGGTGATAACAACGCAGGTGATTGCAAGTTTTGCATCATCCATGCATTAAGATCCACTTCATGCGTAATGGAGCTATTGCTATCCATGTTAGTAGCTTCATAATATTGATCCGGTTGAAATGGAATCCCTTCAACATTATTAACTTGGTTGCAACTCGAAGATTGCTGCTGCGCTTGAGCTTTGAAGAGGGCGAGACGATGAAGAACAAGTTGAAGCTCAGCTTGACGGTACTCAATCTCAGATTGAAGCTGTTGAATCATTGTACAACAACCGTTAACAGGATCATAGGCTCGCATCTCAGATTCGTAGATGATGGTTTCCATGGCAATGTTTCTCTCGGTAGGACCCAGTGGTTTGATGAGATCAGTCATTCTTCCAACTCCAAACAATTTATGAGCGTTAAGGAATTGTTTTTGGCGATCGTGAGGAAAATATGGTGCGAGAATGCAGTTAGGACCACACTTCCTACGTTGGTGCTTACAAGCAGCGCAAGCCTGTGAGGTTGTGCTGATCTTTTTGCTCATTTCTCAAGAAAAAATAGGGGAGATTCCGGAGGAGATGCAATTAAAATTTTTTGCTGGGTTTCCCTTTATTTTCTGTTCCTTATTTGCAGGAATCAACAAAGTGTTACAGCAAAGATTTTGATAAGAATCTATTGTTATCACCGATGTTTTCGGCCACGTAACTAAATTCTGTTCTGTACAACGTTATTTTCGGATCGTGGAATGAACAAGCTTCTTTTTTTAGAAAACCTCTTTTCAAAGTTTGTTGTTGGAAAAAAAAAATAAAAAGAAATAGAAGAAATGCTAGCTTCATTTTCTTATTTTAAATTATTTTCTAATTGCTTAAGAAAAAGATACACTAGTGTAACAAAATTTAGATTATCAGAATGATTTAATTTTTGAAAGTCAAGTCAAAAACTCAAGATAGAATGATCTAGAATAATGACTTTGGCCAATGACGATTTATTTCTCTCATTTTCTATTTCTAACTTCTATTTCTCTTTTCTGTTATCTTTCGAATTTGAATCTAACGGGAATGTGATATAATAAACTTAAAAGAGAATTATTAAGAGATATGGTCATAACAAAAGCATATTTATACCATAGAGCATAAAATCATTACTATGCCAAAAGATAGTTTTTATGAACTAAGCAAAAGCAGCTCATTTTTGTCATGTAATCTTCTATTATTAAAACTTAAAGCTGATGGAGATTCATATTACCAAAACTGCACGTGAAGTCTGGCTCATCAACACTGTGTACAACAAGTTCAGGGTCTGGAGATTCCAACTCCAGGATGACCTGCATCATCGTTGTCGTCGTCGTCGTCATAATCATAATTATAGTTATTGATTTAAATGATGTTTGACAGTAATGAAGCCCATATAATTGGATATAATGTGTGCTAGAGATAAACAATAGTCGGTGCCAAGTCGTACCAGATAATTATTTCCTTGCTTAAGAACTGGAGCAGGAACATAGAGGTTGCACTGTGGTCCTCTCAACTATCAAGAACAATAATCAGTTATCAGTCACATAGTTATAATGACGTATATATAATAATTCACTGAAGAGGGAAAGGAGACTATTTTACCGGCCAATATCTTCCTATATCAAAGTCATTAACAAATGCAATGCCTTTGCCCCAGTTGTTGAATGATATGTATGTATCCTTGACCTCACTTGATTTGTCAATTGAGAAATGACCTGAATAGAATGCAGGCTCTCTTGAAGTATTCTCTGCAAACAAAATGGAGCAACTTCATTACGGATTTTAGATTATCATTTCATAACCCCATCATCAAGTCGAGATAAAATAAAATAAAATAAAGAAGCTGTTTCACTGGGTGATACAAGTTACATGAATCAAGTGACATCATTGCAGGTAGAAGTGACAGGAAAAAAAAGGCATGAAATTTGTTGTTTGCTGCATACTTTTAGTACATACCATACTTACTCGTCAATCTTTTTCCACGTGCAGAATATGCAACCTGCATGATGCCATTGTGGGTTGGCACTTCATTGAGATTGTGCAAAGGAATAGGGAACATTTTCCACCTGTGTAATATTTCCCCGTCCAGATAAACAGAGGAAAGAATGCCCTGTAAGAGTTCTTACAAATATCAGCAAAACTACGATTGAATTCTCAGAGCAGCAACATCATCATCATTATAATGGCCTTTACCTTTCCATCAAAGATGTAAGGTCCATAATTTACACGACCCATGTTTTCCACCTACAACAATGGGGAAGAAAGCTTTATGCAGAAAAGCTCATGGATCATAGATATCCTTTGGAAGTTTATCAGTAAGCAACTATGTAATACTTCAAATGTATATTTTTATTTTATTTTTTCTATATATAAAAGCAGGTATATACCAGAATCAATAAGTTGATGTTAGAATGGCATTTAAGATTAGGAAGGTTGAGTTTGTTATTTGACCATCTTTCTATGGCACCAACATAAGATGGCCTTGCACCAGTTACGTCAGAAGGGCATGATATAAATACTTGAGCTCTGTCATGCAACTGCACATCATAATTGATAATATTAGAGGAGTTAAGTTCTTCCAGTGCAAAATACGGTAGAGTTTCTAGCAAGTAAAAAAAAGATGATAATATGTGGAAAAAAGTTGCCAGGAAACAATAATGAGAAGAACTCAAATAGCACCTTTGGTATAAGCAAAGTTTTTATGCCTCCATTCGCTTTGTACTGGGTGACATATAACAAGAATCCAAACAACTGTACACAAAGAACATTAAGCTTGGATGATATATCATTTAGGAATAATAATGCATAATTATGAAAAACCATCACTTTTACCTGGCCCACAGACTCCATTGACATTGGTTGTTCAGATTCAAAGACATTGGTGGAACTGGTAAAATTAAATTCATCAAATAAGAAAGTTTTCCGCTGCAAGTGAATTGGTCCATATGCTGTCTTTTGAATATTAGATGGAACAGATGGAAGGGGCACTGAGCTATATCGTGCTATAACCTTCCGAATAGCTGAAACATTTACAAAACAAGAACCAACTTCAATTCTTTCTTGGGCATCATAGTTTAAATTGCATAAATGCAATACTGTGCTTCAAAACAAGAGAACACAACACAAACCATTATATTTTGAGTTGTCAACATCTCCATCTTCTCTAATGCCTCAGCAGAACCAGTATTTGCTCCACTATAAAACCCAAAGTTTGTACCTCCATGTGCCATCTGAAAATCAGAAAACGTGATCAAAATGGATCACTTGAAATGCTATTCTCAAATATAGTACAAAGCTGGAAGTTCAGACATACATATAAGACTGCCGAACCATTTTTTTGCAGAATTTTCTCAAGGGAAGCTGCTGTAAAATCAGCATCAGTCTTGGCAATTTTCTCCCCCCAATGTGTAAGCCACCCAGTGTAAAATTCACTGATATGACAAGAGCTTTTTGTATTTACCATATCATGAACAAAAGCAATATTCAATAACAATACACATACGCTGACAATGGCGGTGATTTTCCAGGGGCATTGTACTTCTTTTGTAACTCGAATATAGGCCAAGGATCATCACCAGTACTGAAGTCAACAGCTACAGGAGGATAATATGGACAACCAATGTGAGTAGAATATATTCAAGTGAATGATATGTGTTTATGGTAGGGGAGGGAGAAACAGAGGAGGATGGAAAGAAAAATATGTGCAAAAACAGCATGTATAGTATTGGGTTCTCACCTGAATAGACTGCATCCCCACGAATAGTTCCTTTCTCAAGATTTTCCCTAGCCCCCCCATCTGTAGTGTATCTGTACAAGGTGAATATAAGAAAGATAATAAACAAACAAGATATTCCTCAGGTAAACACAGATGTTGTAATTCAATATCATCGTTCAGCTTTAATTGCCTGAAAGATAGAGCATGTACATTTAGAAAAATTCAACAGTTTTAATAAATAACATTGTAACACCATCTTCGAAAACACCCTCCACACAAGGATACGTTAATTTTAGAATAAAGAAAATATGGTTCAAAAACATAAAACTTCATACAAAATGATATCGGGTCCGAGATGACTTCTAGCCAGCACGACAAGGTGTTGGAGATATGCTTTGTCATTTCCATATGAACCATACTCATTTTCAATCTGTGTCAAACAGTGCCACAGAAATCAATCTAATTTTTCTTTCATAAGGTAAGTAGTTTAAGTCCAAAATAGAAGATTTCCATAAATCTCCAGTTAAGGTAACTTCATACCTGAACCATTATTATTGGACCTCCATTTTGATATAGGAGAGGAACCAATTTTGGAAGCAGGTTACCCCACCATCTTTCAACCTTGAACAGGAAACTATAGTAAGTTGAAACTTCAATAACAGCTACACTTAAGCACAGAGACAGATACAGAAAAAGACCACAACCCACAAGTACCTAGATGTTTTAATGAAACCAAAAATGATAGAGAAACAATGTAGGGTTGATTGTTCATAGAGATTATCAGCTCAGTGTTGTATTCCCCAAAAGTAAAAGTGGAATAATCAAGGGTCTATAAGTCTATTAAACATAATCCATGTTGAAAGCATACCAGATGAAGAAAAGTAGGATCGGATGACCTTAGCTTGGGGGATGGGCTCATGGAAGAGAACCAAGCAGGGAAACCACCCCAATCCCACTCTGAAACAAAATCAACAGAAACTGTATGTCATCATCTAAAAAGAATTATATAAAAGAGAAAGGAGGTTTTTACAGCAACCTGCACATATGTATGGACCAGGTCTAAGCATGACAAGTAGACCTAGTTTGTTACAGAGTTTGAGGAAAGATTCAATGTCAGCAAAACCCTCAAAAACATGGCGTCCAGGGCTTGGTTCATGTAAATTCCAGGGAACATAAGTTTGAATTGTGTTCAATCCCAATGCCTTGGCTTTTAAGAGTCTATCTTCCCAGTACTGCAAACTAGAACACAAAACACATCACCGTTTGATTTGAAATGAGTCCAGAGTGCTACAGTTCCCCTAAGCTAACCTAATTACCAAATTTTCAGATTCATATGTACCTGTGGATGCACTCGAAAATAGTGCAAGTCACCGCCAATGATCTGAAAGGGTTGAGAATCTTTCCAGAACATATCGCGGGAAATCTCAAAGTTTCTGTTAACCTGCATGAAAACAAGGTTGAATAGGTGGTAGTTGGTGTGAAGTGGAAATTGAAATTGTAAGAGTGAAGGAAGTTACTTTGTTGTGGTGAGAGGAGGAGGAGAGAGAAGGAAGAGGAGCCAAGACAGGAAGGAAAGCATAGAGAGCTGTGAAGGAGATGAAGATGAGTAAAAGCGTAGCTTTAGAGCTTCGTTTCTTCGCCATTGCCAACAGTTTCGAAGCTGAGGAAGCTGATGCAGCGTTCACGTTTCTCTTCTTCACTCCGATTATCATTATTCTTAAAAACTATTATTTACAATGTTAAACTTTTTTTATTAGTTAGCTAAATTTCTATTTGACTTTGACTTTGACTTTGATTTTGAGCTTTGCGTTCATTTGTCATTACCAACCCTTCTTTTACTCTCTAACTAGTGCAGAGCCCGTAGGGGGAATGCTAAACCAATTTATAAGTCAATACTAGTTTTAAGACCGTGCTAAGCACGGAGACATAGAAGCAACGACTTTGAACCATGAATCTAAATATGCTGGTGTGGTCATACTGAACAATATCACATTCGCAAGCAATAAAGACAGCTTTAAGGAAACGAAATGCAAACAACACCTTGAAAAGATGATAAAAAAGCCAAACAACAAACATAACAGTCACGTGAAATGGCATGAAGGAAATTGACAAAAATATCTCTGTATACAACATTAATAGTGTGATTTGAGACTATGCCATCAGAGTCAACAACTAACATCTTCAGACCAGAGGAACTATTGACTTGAGAGAGTGCAACATAAAACTGTCTATGTGTAAAAATAGGTCTTAAAAGATACACGCCAACAGTTGAGAGTGTTTGTCCCTGAGACTTGTTTATGGTGATTACAAAGCAAAGCGCAATTGGAAACTATCTCCGGGTAAACCTGATTGGTAATTTTTCATTATTAAGGACCATATTTAGCTTCGGAATAAATACAACTTCATCAACATTACGACCTGCTAATATGACGCGCTCAATAACATGATCACCAAGTCGCCTAACTTGCATTTGCATATCGTTGCATAATCCATTAGATTGGTCAATATTGCGAAGAAGCATGACAGGAATACCAATTTTAAAAACTAACATGTGTTGAGGAATTCCAAAACAATTCAACGCATTCAACGATTTTGTGCTCATTGTGTATAATTCGGATTCTAAGTGACCATCTTCATTAAGCAGTATGTAAGTGCTCAAATAAACCTTTTCATTGCCAGGGAGCAAAGATATCACATGATTGTTAACTTCGATCACAACATCAAGTGTTGGTGCCAATATACTCCTGTCCTTAAAATAATCCACGCTAGAAGTACGTAGTAAAATGTCAGGATAAACAAACAACACCAAATCGTGAAGACCTAGGGACTCAATATCCAATAGCAAGTTTTCTGGTATTTTAATCACCGATTCGCCATCAGTACTGTCTCCCAATAACCCATCACCTATCTGAAGCAGCCAGTCGGCAAATTTCTCTAACTGTACATTGTGAATATCTTGCAGACCACGACTCAGCCTCATGTTTTCGGTCAATTGCAACACCTGGCAAGATTGCCACAGGTACGAAGCATTAATACACGCATGAACAATCTTCTCCCGAGAACCACGAGGAATCACAGGCAATATCTGACGAAAATCACCTCATAGAACAACAACTTTTCTACCAAACGGAGCATCGGGATTAGAGCCATGATTAAAACGAAAGACATCCTTAAGGCACTTGTCGAGCGCTTCATAGCAAAATTTGTTTAACACTTAGTGGAACTTTAAATCGTGAATGAGCAGTTCGCCCATTAGGTAACAATAATTCTGCAATGCCACTGGATACAACGTTAAAAACAATTTGACCTTCTGACTTTATTGAAGCGGATAGTGCATTCCACAGTAAAGTCTTCCCAATTCCACCATATCGATAAACAAAGAAAAAACCACCCATACCACGACTAACTACATTGAATATTGTGTCGTACGCGACACGCTGTTATCGATTCAAGCAGGAAACTAAATCGACAAAAATACTTACCAACTTGGTCTTATTAAAATTGAGCTCATCGAAGAATTTAGTTTTAATGATTAAGTTTAAGTCAAATTCGACCAAAAAAGTCTAATTTCCAATTCTATTCTCATGAGTTATGATATAAGCAAAATTATTCTCACTAAAAAAGATTAATGGCAATAATAAAAAGAAAAAATAATTATTTCAAACACACTCTACATATTCTATTTCAATTCTATTGTTTTGATTCCTAATCAAAGAATTCTCTCTAAAATTAATTCAATTCTCTCAAACATTCTATTTAAGTCTAACTTATTAAAAACTTCCTAACACACTCAAACCAATTTCATTCTTTAAACATTGTTGTTCAACATACTCTTCCTTCTAGTCACTTGGTAACTCGGAACCAAAGGACAAAATTCACGGGATATAAAATTATACACAAACTGAACAAAAAAATATCCTTAATGCCGTATCTCCCAAGTGATGTCTCCATTTTAATTACACCAATGATGAATGCACTAATTGCTTCTCTAAACTGAAGTCATCATAAAAAAAAATTAAGCATTAGCGTGTATCTCTGAAAATACAAAAAAACAAATGTAAGAAGGAGAAGAAAGAAACAAAAAGAAAGAACAAACTTGCAATATTTACCTAAGGCTCATTGGAAGCATCATGTGGACTTTAATCCGGCAGTTGTTTGGCCTCCGAGTTCTTTGGATAAAGAAGCACATATTCTTATGAAGCCATTAGATTTACCAAGTAAAGATCATCCTCTGTAGCTAGCAACTAAACCATGAAACCAACCAAACAATATTTTCTGTGGAATTTGTAATTTGCTTTGGCCACTTAAACAATACTTTCAAAGGCCATAACTCCAAACCATAACAAAGTGAACAGTGTAGAAAGCATTTTCATCAAACATGTCTTGCAAGATGAGGTTCATTACCACTTAAGGCTCAACCTGACAAAGTTGGGTCATTAATCACTCTAGTCATTTGAAACCAATCAAAAACAACAATAAATAAACTGATATTTAAGAAGTTCAAAAAAGATAAAAAAAAAACCTTGAACGCGGCCATGAGATATGAAAATTGCATCAGTCACAATGGCAATTAGCAATGTTCAATGTAGATGGGATGGAAAGGGACCTTAGGTAAATAATATAATTCAACTATTTTAAACTCTATATCACCTCACTTACCTTATTATCAGTCTAGACATATAATATATGTAAATAACATACAATCAGATTACAATTCTCTTTTATGCATAAAACAAACATTATAAAAGAATAGGTGCGCCAAAGACAAAACTGCATCAAAAGTTCCCAATCAAATTTTTCTTGTTTTGACTTTGTGACAACTTAGTTCTTGCTTTAAACAGAATGAATTGTAAAATAGAAGTTTTGGTTATTAATTAGACTTGGCGTATGATTGGAGGGGGAAAAATGCCTTGACATATCTCTCATATCTTCAGTCAACACACATTAGAATTTTATATGTGAACTACCATAGGTAAGAAATCAGATGAAATCAATAACTTTGATGCACACAATCAAAAGCAGAAAGAATTATTAGGGGTAGATGTGGCATAATAAGCACGAATTAAAGAAGGAATAATGAATTTTCTAATTATATATATGAAATCCAAAATGAAATGAAATAAATACCTGTGTATCATAGCCAAAAAGCATGCCACCAATTCAAGCAGTTTCACTATCAAAGAGACAGAATAATTAAAGTACTTACCTAATAAAGTAATGATGAACAAATGCAAATTCAATAGATCATGCCTCTTAAATAGAAAATATATATATCAACTGAAATCTAAAAGAATAGCAAAGGCTTTGAAATTACTTTAAGATTAGACTCTTCTAAATCAAAATATTGCATAATTTCTTCCCCATAGGAACAAAAAATGCAGCAAGAATTTTTGAATTGACAAATGAACCAATAGAAGATGCACCTAATAGGCAGAAAAGGTTAAAAACAATCAATGCTATCATCTTAACTTCAACTAATGAAAAATAAACAATGAAACAAAATAGTAGCCACATTGTGCCGTTTCAAGTTCTGAGTTCAATTGTTGCAACAACATCATCAGTTACAAAGTATTCTTCTATATTGACTGTTGCTTTTTCTTTGTAATCCACCAAATCAGGTGGTGGTGTTTACTTTTTCTTTTCATTTGAATGCTCATATTCCTATAGAAATCATATGCACGTGAATGCTCAATTTCTTTACATTCTTTACCTCAGTGCTGTATTAGTTTGGGTCATTGGGATCAAAAGTAAATCTCTTTCAAGCAGTCCACCCCAAGTACTTCTCCCTTGAGCACAACCTGCACAATGATAGTATTAGCCTAAAAGAGTTATTCTTTTATTATTAAAATGATCCACTTGATAAACTATATGAACAATTTAACTATTTAAGACATATAAGACATAATTAACATTTAAACTGTTTTGAAATATAATTTACCAAGATATAATCATTCTATGGTATGTATATAGATTTAGAATACATGTTTAATGCATTTGTCAACTATGATGAATATGTATGATATGGAGTTTAACCCACTAAACAATGGTCCTTTCAAAGTTCTCCCAAAAAAAAAATAGAAAACAGACCAAATGATACAAAGGGTTCAGTTCCTAAACCAACTGTTGTCTTGAACTGATCCCTATACATGAGAAAGCTATAATTAGATTCACAAAAAAGTTTACTTGGAACGTGAAGGAATTATGATATTAACATCAATTACAAATAACACCTCATTTGGAGCTCCTAAATAATCAGCATAGTTTCCAACCTCTGATGCATATCCTAAATCTCCAACCTAATAAATAAAGATTATATTAGTCACCAAAATTACTACTAAGAGTCAACCTGTTAAGAAAAACTATTTTACAGCCAGTATTGAAGCAAATCCATAGAATTTGCAAATTATAGTATTAGCATATATAACACTTGCAACACAGTAATGCACCCTTAAAATAGAAGATAAAAATTAAAGTAATATTATGTGCTATAGTATAATAGACTAATAAATCTTAATCTTTTTAGGACATAGTAAGTGATTCATAATTCTTAATAGCTATGGTCATATACTTTGATAAGCTACATTTCCATACTAATAAATCAATATAGCAATGATTTCAAAAGGGAACAGGAAAATATCACATTTTGTAAACTTGGAAAGAGGAAGGGAATTCAAATGTCAAACCTGGCTGTTTTCATCTTGACAATGATCCCTTTGTAAAGCCTTCACTATCTCATTAAGTGTCTCAGCAGGCTTACTGTGTAATAGCAGCCCTGTCTCTATTTCATCAGCAAGATCTTTCTTCAAAGCACTAATTGCAACATCCAGCCAATTGATTCTTTCGGTCAAAGCACTACAACATATTTCAGGCCATTTCTCATGCTCAACGCAGGCCAATTCATTTTGAAGGGACGATAGATCCTTTTCAAGTACCTTGATTTCAGTATCTGCCTTGGTGATCAAAATCCTTAAAACCTGAACACAGTACTCCTCATTCAAGGCATCTTCCTCTATCACATCTACAAATTCAATAAAGATATAAAGTAAATCAATACAGTAACAGTGATGCAAACAAAGAAGACTGGATAAATGCAGGATAAAGTAAGATTGAAAGAATACCAGGGTCACAGCCAAAGAAGAAGCCATATCCATGAATTGAATCTATATCCTGAAACGAAAGCACAAAATGGTGACAAAAAACATCAAAGGTGAGAACAGCAAAAACTCTACAGCAAGTTACAATAAGAAGATCACTTCCAACAACAACAACAACAACATCAATAAACTTCAATTTCGATTGAGAAGAGGAATTACTGCGCACCACCTTGGATATCGGCAGCTAATTAAATGTGGCATCAAGAACGATTGTCACATCAAACTATCATGTCAACCCGTAACCCTATTAACCCAACGCTTCAGTCCAGGAACATAAGTTCTTTCATCTCTGCTCTGTGCTTTGTTCGTTGCTATGAACAGCAAAACATGAAGTTTAATAAGAACATAAATACTCAGTTTAATAAGAATACATGTACATATTAGCAAGATGTGCCAAAAATGAAAGAGGAGGATTGGACATTGGTGATGAGCTCCTTATGGGGCTCTTTTATCTCCTGAGTGCCAGTGTTAAGGACGAACCTTGCGGGTTTTTCGGCGAGCTTCTGCTCCTTCCACTACTGACCAGTGGAGGCAAAGAAAGGATTCATCTGCTTCTTCATGCTCCCGAACCTGATTGGAAACTGAACAGCACCCCATCTGCCGCCACCAGCTACGCTGCCGTCATCAGCTGCAGAAACCTTTCCTTCTAAAATCAAATTTGGGGAATTGCTGCACGCCTGCACCAACATCTTCTTTCAATCTGCTGGCTAAAACACCCCTCTCTTTATTACCTGGATAAAAGGGTACCTCAAAATTTAGGGAGAAAATTACGGCTCATTAATTTGAATATGGAAAGTATTTTGGTGTATTGAGTAAATATGGAGCAGCAGTGTGTATTACAAATGGATGGACGTGTCAGAAGAAGGGGTAACACGCAGGGGGCGTGGTGCCTTCAACACGTGGGGGGCGTGGAGACTAGGTGGCATGCTGCCATTGAGCCACCCAAGCAGCACGCAGGGGGCGTGCTAACGTGGCGCAGTTTGATAGGCCAGGAGGTGCAGCACGTGGGGGCGTGGTGAGTCAGCACGTGGGAGGCGTGCTGACGTGGAGAAGAATGATTGGTCCAAGTATGCAACACGTGGGGGGCGTGATGACTCAGCACGTGGGGGCGTTCTGACACGTGTCAAAGCGTGATTGGTTGAGGCAGGCAGCAATGCTCTATATAAGGTGGAGCTCGAGAGTGTTTTTCATATTGAGTGAGATTTGAGTGTGTTGTGAGGATTCTTTGAGGCTGTTGTTGGTGTAATGGAGGGCACCGCAAATTTGGTGGTGTATCGCAACGGTGAGATAGTACGTAATACTCATGAGAGAGTGAGGTTTGTGTCCCAGAATCCGTTTTCGTTTGTGGTTCCATGCACGATGACGTTAATGGAGCTGCAGAATGGCCTCTGTCAAAGCATGGATAATGGTACGTTAATGAGAGTGAGCAGAATTCTGTACCGGAATCCGGTTGTGGTTTTTGGTGGTCTAACACAGTTTGATGCCATGCCGATCACTGATGATGCGAGTATGCAGAGGATGTTTCAAATTCACCGGGAGACTCAGATGCGACACCCACAGATTGAGGTGTATGTTGATTTTGAAACTGTAGAGGCAGTGGCGGTTCAGAATGATATAGATATACATGATGATAGAGCTGCAGTGTACCAAGGAATGAATAGTGACAGCGAAGAAGACTTCGAAGCCACTTATGAGGCCGGCGACGAAGATGAGGATGGTAATGTGGGAGTTGAGGCAGCAGCAGAGAATGTAGTGGTGGGTCCGTCGAGCAGTCAACCGATGGACATTCCACCTTTTATGCGTGAGTTGGATCTCGAGGCCATGAATGCCCCCGAGTTTCCGGAATATACAAACATAGGTACGTGGTGACGAAATAATATTTTTTTGTCAGTTTATACGTTCGTTTGAGTAATTAACAGTGTTGTCTTTACCGTACCGGACCGGACCGGACCGAACATAACTATTTACCTCCTGCATGTAGTCTATATCATGCCTGAATGTCTCTACGGTCTTCGATGACCATGCTGTGGTCCGTTCCGAATGACTCCATCTGAAACATAGTTAATTCAAAACATTTAAATAACTCATCATATGTCAAACATCCACCATGAATATAACACATAACAAAATCTACCAACTTACATAAATGAGATGATCCAAATAGTTGATAATATGCTCTTCTGGCGTCAAATAATTACGTACCATTTTTTTTTAAACCCTTAAACTAAAATTTTTTTTTTCTTTCACCGTATAGCTCACTAATATACTCACTATTCCTCTTCAATACTGATCACTATCACTCACACTCTTCTACACGATACACTTCTTTCTCACCTTCTCTCTTGTTTTCTACTTTTTGTGTGAAGCCATGGGAGAAGAACAATGACTATATATATGCCCATGGAGGAGGACACTTGTGCTGGTTCCCGGAGGAGGGGGGCTGTCCCCTGCATGCAGGCAGGCTGCACCACGCCCCCTGCGTGCTGCGTCAGCAGCATTAGAACTCCGCGGGCGTCACGGGCTTCCAGGCAGCACGCCCCCC
>NC_029779.3:23414874-23416054 GCF_000817695.3 Arachis duranensis
AACAATGAATATATATGCCCATGGAGGAGGACACTTGCGCTGGTTCCTGGAGGAGGGGGGCTGTCACCTGCATGCAGGCAGGCTGCACCACGCCCCCTGCGTGCAGCGTCAGTAGCATTGGAAATTCGCGGGCATCACGGGCTTCCAGGCAGCACGCCTCCCCCCCGTCGTGACTCACCACGCCCCTGGCGTGTTGCCACGTCCCTCGCCAGCTAGGTCACCACGCCCCGGGCGTGTTGCATGGGCGCAAGCCACGTCCCTCTCTGCATAGCCACCACGCCCCCCGCGTGTTGAGGGTGACCTCCACCCATCGAAAATTCTCCTCCATGGCCAATATCCGGCCAAAACACCACCCATACAACCATAAGAAAAATAATTTCTGAAAAATTACTACTGCTTTTCTTCTTCTTCATAGACCAGTGGCAGAAAAGAGTGGGTGTTGAACTACCAGGTATTTAATTTGGTGTTGAAAGTTGAAACTTCCATCCATAAGCAACACGTGGTAAGACTTTGGGACTTCTATATTTCATAGTTTCATCACGTTTGATTACTTTTTAACACCAATAGAGAAAAGTAAACAAAATTTTCTTTCAAAAGGATATTGTGACACGTGAAGTTTGAAACCGAAATTAGGATATTAACTTAGGATAAGTCACATTTACATCATAACGACGTATATATTATTTTTTATAATTTTATTATAAATATATCACACATAATTATATATTTTATATTAAATCATTAAATTAAAGAAAGGAGAATTACCAAATCAGTTTCCAAGAATTTTAGAATCGGATATATTAGTCTCCAAGAAAAATTAATACACAAATCAATTCATAAAGTTTTATTCCGGCAGACAAATCAGTCTTCAGTTTATTTTCTGGCAAAGTAATTACCCAGATCAGTCCCAAAAGATTTTAAAAACGGACATTTTAGTCCATAAAAACTAATGTATAAATTAATCCCTAACGTTTTTCTCTATTAGACATAATAGTCTTTCGTTCAAAAATAAAATAAAATAAAATAAAATTATTATTATTATTAATTACACAATAATATTGTACTATATTTTTTGTATTTTTTGGACAAAAATAATAAAAAATTTATTCATTAAATTCTTATATATATAGTCACTCAATAATAATAATAATAATAATAATAATAATAATAATAATAATAA
>NC_029779.3:23416532-23437014 GCF_000817695.3 Arachis duranensis
ATAAAATTATCATTATTTTTGTCCAAAAAATGCAAAAAAATATAGTACAATATTATTGTACAATTAATAATAATAATTTTATTTTATTTTATTTTTGGACGAAGGACTATTATGTCTAATAGAGAGAAACGTTGGGGATTGATTTGTACATTAATTTTTTTGGGACTAAAATGTCCGTTTTTAAAATCTTTAAGGACTGATTTGAGTAATTACTTTGCTAGAAAATAAACTGGGATTGACTTGTCTGTTGGAGTAAAACTTTAGAAATTGATCTGTGTATTAATTTTTTTTAAGGACTAAAATGTCCGATTCTAAAATCCTTGGGACTGATTTGGGTAATTACTCTTAAACAAATCAAGATCTCTATTTATAAATAAAAAACAAGTTTTATGGTATAGATAATAACTAAGTATCTATATGTGTAGATAATCGGGGACAAGCTGTGATTACGACATATGGTATAAATAGAGAACAAATTGTTCAGTGTTTTAGAGAAGTTACAGGAAAAGTTTATAGAATCACATGATGGGAGTCATAATTAGGTTGGATAATAAAATATTATAATAAATAATTAATTTTGGCTAATTAAGGGCCAAATCTTTGGCCTTTTTTTGTTCTCGGACAAAAACATTTTTTGTGTCATAGGCAAAAAAGTATAGCATACGTTAACATTATTTTTACTTAATATCCAAAAAATCCAAACACCGCTCCAACTATGATTACTCACAGAAAAGATAAAAAAGGACCTTGCCGCCTCTACTAACTCCTACCAAGTTTGGGCTTTCATCCAATCAGCATAATCCATATGCAGAAATTTAATATTGAAACAAGTAATTTTGTATCATCAAAAATGAATCATTTTAAATTAAAATAAGAATATACTATAATAGTGAATCAAATAATAAAGTTTGATTTGTTTTGTATTTATTTGGATATCTAAAAACACCAAAATATATAACACGTCCACAAAAAAAATGATTCTTCTCTTATAAAATTACAAATTATATATTTTATTAAATATTATATGAACACATTATTATGTATAAGCAAAAGGAAAAATAAAAAAGAAAATACATAATAGTAAATACATACTAAAATATTATCAAAATATATTGTTGTTAAGATATAATATAAATGAAAAATTATGTATGTATAAATAAATACTAAATGTATACACTTAAACATTATCTTGATGAAATTGGTTACATAATTTAAATTATAAATATTAATTTATTTTTTATAAAAATTTAATTTATAAAAAAATTATTTAAAAATATCTATACACTATAACCAACCAAAAATTTAAAGACGAAAAAGTTATTAAAAAATTGTTATAAAAAAATATTTATTGTTATCAAGTGTTAACGTAGACAAAAAATTGTAATAATAGACTAATAATTACAGTATTTATATTTGTAGCCTGAAATTGTTATTATAGCACATGCTCGAATGGAGAAGTTTAGATATAGAATAATAAAGAATCCTTTTAGGCATACTTGAAATTAAAAGATATATTTATATAAAATTTTGATGATATATTTAATAGAAGCTAATTTTAATCTGCGTGTAGTTGTTTTGCACGTGCGATTAATTATGTAATGCTACAAGAGGAAAAAGCTAATTTTTAAAGTAGCCACGTGAATGTCATTTAAAAGAACAGATATGATTGCACGACTGTATAAAATATTTTGCATTGTAGTTAGTTGAAAATTAAACTGATGTTTCATGAGAACCATGCTTCCTGGGGTAAGCAATAGCTGAAAATTAGGAATGGGTTTCACTCACTAAAATGGCGGATCAACTATTTTGTCTATGAGTCGGGTTTATTTTTTCTTTGTCATAGTGGTTTCAATAACGTTATTCTCCTTGTGTATTTTGGTTACCATAGTTACAATGATTTCTGAATTTTTGGATGTTTACTATAAAGGCCTATGACACAAAAAATATATTTTTGTCCAAGAAAGAAAAAAGGGCCAAGACTTAAGTCCCTAATCAGCCAAAATTAATTACTCATTATAACATTTTATTATCCAACCTAATTATGACTCCCCTCAGATAATTCTATAAACTTTTCCTGCAACCTCTTTAAAATACTGAACAATTTGTTTCCTATTTATACCATCTGTCATAACCACAGTCCACAGCTTGTCATCGATTATCTACACATATAGATACTAAGTTACTATCCATACTATATAACTTGTCTAAATAAAAGTAATGAATTTGTTATGGTTAATATTAAAATATTAATGTAAAGAACTTCTGTCATGCTAAAATTAATTCCCAACAATAAAAAGGAAATTCAAAAAACTCATAATTATAAGTTAAAACTTAAAATTGAGTAATACATAAATAAAAATATTACAAATATTTAAAAAAATCAATTCATTATAAAAATACACATTTAAACACATATTGATTATGTTTTTATTAAGTCATTTCTATTCAATTTTCAATTTTTTATATTAAATGTTGCTTTAGAATAATATTGTTTTTTCGTACATACATTTTTCTACGCAGGAGTATCACAAACTATCATATATTTTACATTTGTGTTTTTTTATGTTTTTTTTTCATTATTCTTTAATTCATTAGCTGACACACAAAATTTTGTTACAGATAAATTTGTTGAAATAGTATTCTTAACTTATTATTCAAGTTGTCCAACTTCATTTATTAATCTATATTTTATTAGCAATTATAACAATATCACAATGTGTTACCTAGATTATTTCTTTATCAATAATAGGTTTACCATTGTAATTATTTTTTAGTGAGAGTACATAAAAAAAAAGTACATAGTATATAAGGTGTAATAACTCAACAAATATTTTCTAAGGGGGATTTTTTATTCTCTCCAATAATGAGAAGAATCTATCTCTCTCCCTCTCTTAATCCTTTCTGATTCATCAAACCATCAACATCACAGCTTGAACAGCTTAGGGCATGAGATTTTCTTCATGGTGCGGTGAGCGTGGAGAGCAACCAAGCTGTGAATAAAAAAAAAAAAGAAAAGGTTGCGAATCCAATTTTGCCATTCTCTTTCTATCCCTAATTTTTCTTTCCACATTTTCTTTCCCCCATTCTTACCTCTTCCTTCAAACTCATCCAATAGAGTTTGATGAGAGGCTATTTCGCAAGATTCTTTCTTGGTGAACATAGCTGTTCCGATCAACGAGTTGGAAGGAAGAAGATCTGAATCCCTATTACTCTGTGATTCATTGATTTCTCAAAATGGCAAACATGGCAAACAGATCCTCCCATTGCAGAGGTCGTGGAGCTACATTGGCTTGCTCTCATTGCAACAAGCAAGGCCACACAGAAGATGTATGCTATAAGAAGCATGGGTACTCCTCCCACTTCTACCAATGGCAGCAACATAACACCACCATCAATCACGTGATCACTGAGGGGCATGATGATATACTCAGTGACAAACAATTCCAGCCCAATTGTCTCCAAGAGAACATTGGAATATCAAGATCTGGATTCACTCCAGAGCAAAGATTTGCCTTGTTAGAGTTGATCAAAGACAAAAGTGTGCAGCAACAACCTCATAATGCAAATCAAATTTTGACTAATTCCATTCACACTTTCACTCCAGGTAAAACCATTGCATTACATTTTAATGCGAGAATTATGAGCATTATCACTCCAAAATCTGCACTATGGATCATTGATTCCGGTGCAACAGATCATGTGACTTTTGACTTAAAAGATTTTGCAAGTTTTCAAAATATTGATCCAATCAATGTGATATTACCAAATGGAACCAAAACTGTTAACACCATCATTGGCACAATCACATTTTCTAAAAATTTTTTTCTCAAAAATGTTTTATACATTCCTTCTTTTGATTTTAAATTGATATCTGTGTCAAAGTTAACCTCAAACTTACATTGTCAATTATTAATCAATGATAAGTGTTGTGAGATACAAGATAGATCCACATCAAAAATGATTGGCATTGCTGAGTGTATAGAAGGGTTATATACAATGAGTAGAGAACCAGAATTCTCTCATTTTCCCCCTCTTCCAACAAAGTAAGCTTCATTGGCGGTAACTACTACTACTACTCATCCCACCACACCTTCACACAGTGAGCACAACAACATTTGGCATCTTAGATTAGGACACATACCCATGCATAAATTAATTTTTTTGAAGAAGTATTATCCTTTTTATAGATAGTATTGCTTCAAATTTTCCTTGTGATTCATGTCATTTTGCAAAACAAAAGAAATTATCTTTTAATCTTAGTACAACTAAAATAAAAGATTGTTTTGATTTAGTTCATATGGATATCTGGGGTCCTATTTCTATCCCTTCCAATGAAGGACATAGGTATTTTTTGACTGTGGTGGATGGTAAGAGCAAATTCACTTGGATTTTTTTTATGAAAACCAAATCTGAAGCATCACAATTGGTTATTAATTTTGTGAATTTTGTCAGAGTACATTTTGAAAAACAAGTTAAGTGTATAAGGACCGACAATGGGCCAGAATTCACTCTAAAATCCTTTTTTGCATCAACTGGAATTTTACACCAAACTTCTTGTGTAGAAACACCAGAGCAAAACGGGATTGTAGAGAGAAAACACCAGCATATTTTAGGTGTTGCTAGAGCACTGCTATTTCAATCAAGAATTCCACATTGTTTTTGGCAATACGCAGTTGCTCACGCCATTCACCTAATTAATAGGCTGCCCAGCACTAACCTGAAATTTTTATGAAACTCATTTTCCATTTTTACATTCTACTAGCACTGACATTTCTGTAGTGCCCATTCGTACTCCACAATGCATTGATCTTTTTCAATATGATACACCATCCACACATCATTTGCAATCACCCACACATACCACACTCATAGATTCAAATGAACATTTCCCAAGCTCAATGCACTCACCAATTTCCTCACACACCATTGCACCCATTACCACACCACACACTGATAATGCAACTGCATCACAACACTCTGACATCACACATGACTGCATTACTAGAAAGTCTGAAAGAGTCAAGAAACCGCCTGCTTATTTGAAGAACTATCATTGTTTGACAACTCACACAGCTCACTCTAGCAATGTTTCCAACTCTAACTCTTTATATCCTATCTCACAACACTTGTCATATGATAAACTAACCCCGAAATATAAGTCACTTTCTCTAACCATCACCTCAAATCAAGAACCTAGCACTTATGAGGAAGCGACTGCACATGAATGTTGGAGAAAGGCAATACAAGATGAATTGACAGCTCTAGATCAGAACAGAACTTGGTGTCTCACTGAACTCCCAAAAGACAAGAAGGCTGTGGGTTGCAAATGGGTTTTTCGGGTAAAATTCAATCCCGATGGCACCATAGAAAGGCAAAAATCTCTATATGGGCTTAAGCAAGCAAGCAGGCAATGGAACATTAAGCTCACTCAGACTCTTGTGGATGCTGGTTATAACCAGTTTTTTGATGATCATTCACTCTTCATTAAGAAACAATCTCAAAGCTTCACTGCCATTCTAGTATATGTTGATGACTTGGTTTTAACCGGGAATGACATTGGTGAAATCAATTCCATCAAGCAAGATTTGGATGACAAATTCAAAATAAAGGATCTTGGTGATCTCAAATACTTCTTGGGAATGGAAGTAGCACCCTCTAACTCTGGAATTCACATTTATCAGCGGAAGTACACCATGGACCTTCTCAGAGATTTTGGTTATCTAGATTGCAAGCCTCTCTCTACTCCATTTGATTATAGTCAGAAACTTTCAAAGGAATCAGATACCATTTTAACAGACAACACTGTTTACAGACAGCTCATCGGCCGACTCCTTTACCTCACAAATACTAAACCCGATATCTCTTATGCTGTGGGACGTTTGAGCCAATTTTTGGACTGTGCAACAACTTCTCACCTACAGGCTGCTTTTCGTGTACTCCGATATTTAAAAGGCCGACCTGCAACTGGTCTCTTCTTCCCCTCTACATCTAATCTGCATCTCACTGGATTTGCCGATGCTGACTGGGCTACCTGTGCCGATACTCGTCGCTCCATTTCCGGTTATTGCTTCATGCTTGGGAACTCGCTCATTAGCTGGAAGAGTAAAAAGCAAACCACAGTTGCCAAGTCCTCTGCAGAAGTTGAATATAGGTCTCTTGCTGTTGCTACTTGTGAAGCTAGTTGGTTATCTTTCTTAATGGATTTCATTGGCTTGCCGCTTCAAAAGTCTATCACTCTATTCTGTGACAACCAGTCAGCCATTCACATTGCCAATAATCCCATTTTTCATGAAAGGACTAAACACATTGAAGTGGACTGCCACATTGTTCGTGAAAAGCATTTGTCTGGTCTCATTCATCTTATGCCAGTTCGTTCTAAGGATCAACTTGCTGATTTTCTTACCAAAGCTCTGCCACCGGGTCCTTTTCTTGCCAATGTTTCCAAGCTAGGATTGTTAGATTTACACAATTCTAGCTTGCGGGAGGGTGTTACCTAGATTATTTCTTTATCAATAATAGGTTTACCATTGTAATTATTTTTTAGTGAGAGTACATAAAAAAAAGTACATAGTATATAAGGTGTAATAACTCAACAAATATTTTCTAAGGGAAATTTTTCATTCTCTCCAATAATGAGAAGAACCTATCTCTCTCCCTCTCTTAATCCTTTCTGATTCATCAAACCATCAACATCACAGCTTGAACAGCTTAGGGCATGAGATTTTCTTCACAATGCAAATAGCCACTTTGATAATAAAAAATCTATATTTAATTTGTTTAGGATTTGCTAAGTGTGAAATTACTGCTATATTTGGCAATGATAAGAGTTTATTTAAAAAAGTATGTCTAGAATCAAAGACATGTTGAGTTCCAGATAATGTTATTATTTTTCGCCTAAGGAAACTTTGTAATCTAACTAGAGCCTCTAGGAGAATAGTGAGGAAATTTGATTTATTTAAATTGTTGATTTGGTAGAAATTATCAATTTGAGATTTTTTGTGTCTTTTATATATTAGGCTCTACAATACTGAATTTCTTGCATCAAAGATCAAACACAACTCTCTTTTTTGTTTTTTTGTTTTACTACTTTAAATACTTTGGCTCTTTTTTCTTCTTCTAAATTTAATAGCGTTCGTGTACGATGGAATGAAGAAATTTAAAAAAAAATGTAAAATATAGTATTAATCTTAATGGTATTCACATGTTCATTATTAATTGAAACTGAGACTTTAGTGCCCTATAATTTACTTTTACGATGTCTTTATCTTTTAAATGGTTCCTAAAAATTTCTTACTTTTTTTAAGATGTTTTACAATTCTTAAGTTTATTATTATTATTATTATTATTATTATTATTATTAGTTACAATGCTAAATTTTGATTTTATTATTTTATTTTATTTTTTTTAGTAGATGTGGTCAGATTTTATTTAAAAGGCCAAAAAAATTAGTTTGAATGTTATTCAGACTCATGTAAAGATATTTTTTTGTTTTTTTTGTTTTATATATATTTTTTATTTTTTATTTTTTTTCAATTGGATAATAAATTAATTAGTTAAAAATTTAATTATGATTGTATTATGTCTCTTATGTTTGTTCTTGTAGGCTGTAGTTAATCTAAACCAATTTTAGTTTATCCCTTAAAGATCTCAAAACTTCACAGTTTGAAAATTATTAGTTGTATAAGATCACTAATTTCTTTTTATAAGTTCATTGCTTTCATTTTTTTCAATCTTTTCTCGATTTTTTTAAATTCTTTATTTATTGTTCCTTCCAATCAATTATAAAAGCGGAGCTCCTTTTTGTTGGAAATTGGAATAAATTTCATTCTAAGCAACATGATCATTATTTTTTTGTTTAATTTAAAAAGAAGTTGGGGTTGTATTAAATATTTTTATAATTGTCTCCATTAAAAGAACATCTATAATATTAAGTAGATACACAATTTGATATTATACTAATTGTCTTAATTTGCTATTTTCATGTTTTTAACATTTTAAACAATTTAGTTTTCTTATCATTCTCTATTCTCCTGATTTTTTAGCTAAGGATTATTTTCGAACTCATGAACATATATATTATTTAGTTGTACATACCTTCACTTGTTGAGTAATAATTTGAAATCTTATACCCTGAATAATCTAATACCAAAAGCAATTATTTATCATATACTATTTTTTTATTCTCTTCTCATTTTGCTGCAAATAAAACGATCATCTATTTAATTGCGTGTTGAATTGTTATTAGGACTTTGAGGGGTCTCAGAAGTAGAACAAGACCTAAAAAATCTTAAAGAACAATTGAATGAAAATTTGTCGATTATACCATTGATTAAGAAGTTTTGTACATTGGATTATATTTGTAATTTGTTCTAAAGTATGTGCTTCTTTTGTTGTTATTTAATGATAAATACTATTCTAAGTCATGAAGAATTCTATGCAATGTATTTTAAATTATGTAGTAACACATTTAACAATGATTCACTAAATGACGATTATACTTTGAATGTGGTGGACAGAAAAATTTTTTCATAATGTATAATACGTATGTTTAAATGTGTATTTTTTTTTTTTTTTACAATGGATTGATTTTTTAAGTATTTGTAATATTTTTATTTATGTATTAATCAATTTCAACTTATAACTACGAGCTCTTTGATTTTTTTTATTGTTGAAAATTAATTTTAGCATATGAAAATTCTTACTGTTAATATTTTTTAATATTAACCATAAGAAATTTATTATTTTTATTTATAAATAGAGATTTTGGTTTCTTTAATTTGGTGACCTAATGTGAAGTGTATAATTATGTGTGATATATTTGTAATAAAATTATAAAAAATAGTGTATGCGTCATTATGATATAAATGTGACTTATATTAACTCATGAATTGGTAGTTTAGCATTTTTCGTATATCGCACGGTCTCTGCACTAGTTACTACTTATTAGGCACTGGATTTGATGGTCTCAGCATGTTTGGATCATTAAATGGTCCCATAACAAAACATGTTTTTTAAATTTTTTTAACAATTGCTAAATAGTTCTTTTCTAATTTTAATTATAAATTAATCTCATATATTTTATTTAATTATAAAAATTATTTTTTATTTTATAAATTTTTATTTTATTATTTATCTATTATGTTTATTAACAATCAAAATAAAAAATAATAACTAATTAGATCTTCCATTGATCGTAATAAATTTTTTTTTGCCATTCCAATCGATTAAAAGTTTATATTTGATCCGTGACGTTCATCCAAGGCTGTGAAATCGTGTTTATTTGAAAATCAATCGATTGGATTATCAAAACAATCGATTAAATTTCAAATTTCCCATAACTCAATCGATTGGACTACAGGTCATCACAAAACAATCGATTGAAAGTTGCAAGGTAGCATGATTTTCGTAAAAATCAATCGATTGGTCATATTACCCAATCGATTGAACGATGACTAAAATGTTGGTTTTTTAAAATTCAATCAATTTCTTATACTACTCTCCAAAGCAACTTGATGTCTCACAATTCAATCGATTGGTTATGTTATCCAATCGATTGAAGTCATCAAAGCAATATGGATTTGCTCAATTCAATCGATTGGTTGTGTTATCCGATCGATTGAATTGTGTATTACGCCGTTTTCAATTTTCTTATCATTTTTATAAATTATTATCTTATTATTCATCTATCTTAACTTTAAAATTCTATCTTCAATTTTTAAGACTTTATTTTGATTTAGATACACTAATCTTATATTTTCTTTAATATTAACATTATAAATTGGTGAATAATCTATCACCCAATTATTCAATCACACCATTAGAATCGTGTATCAATATCATGAGAGAGTGGTGCAGATTTATGACTCGATGCCTGGGTAGTTATAATGTCTCTTGACTTACCCTTTTTCAAAATCATGTATTGACTGGTAATGAATGTTCTTGATTTTTTACAGGGAATTCGTTGCTTAAAATGTTCCTCCTTTTTGAGAAATTCATATCAAAAACCCCAACTGAAAATATCGGTGGTGCATGGGATATCGGCGGTGCATGAAATATTCAATTTTCTTCCGTTTTAATTACTTTTTATATCTGCTCAAATATTTTATATTGAAATCTAATTATCCTTTTGTGCTTTTCATCGTGCAGAATAGCGAATTGCTCCAGAGCTGTGGAACAGATGTTCGATATATTGGAGGCTCAGAATGCAGAGCACAACATGAAAGTACCGTTATTAGAGCTTTAGAATGAGGAAATAACGGATCGTGTGCCTCCTGAGAAAACTGTAAAATCTGAAGATGATAAGTTTAAAAGTTCTATGGCTCTAATGGAGGATTGGAAAGAGGGCTTCCATTATTAATCTAGGAAGAATTGATTAAAAATTATGTCTTAGCAATATATAAATAAATTATTAAAATGCTTTGATATATATTGTATGATATTTTTTTCTAGTCAAAATTCAATAGAGAGGTCAAATCTTGAACAAATGAAAAGAACAAAATAGAATGTAAACAAATAAAAAGATATGAAATTTTTTTACATAAATTAATTATATAAAATAAAATATAATTTACATAAAATTTGTATGACATTATTATTGAAATAATAAATGAAAATGGCATTACTTCATCATAAAAATATGAGTTTTTTAAACTAAAATATCTCTAGAGTGCATAGAAATAGAGAAAAATTGTAAAAGTTTTCAATCGACTGTGTAACACAACCAATCGATTGAATTGGACAAATTCATATTGTTTTGATGACTTCAATCGATTGAATTGTGAGACCTCAGGTTGTTTTGAAGCATTCAATCGATTGGGTAGTATAAGCAATCGATTGAATTTTAAAAATCCCACATTTTAATCATCGTTCAATCGATTGATTTTAGCGAAAATCATGCTACCTTGCAATTTTCAATCGATTGTTTTGTGATAACCTTAGTCTAATCGATTGAGTTATGGGAACCTGAAATTCAATCGATTGTTTTGATAATCCAATCGATTAATTTTCAAAGAAACACAATTTTACAGCCCTGGACGAACGTCACGGATCAAATATAAACTTTTAATTGATTGGAATGGTCAAAAAGTTTATTACGATCAATGGAAGATCTAATTCGTTATTGTTTTTTATTTTGATTTTTAATAAACATAATAGATGAATGATAAAATAATAATTTATAAAATAAAAAATAATTTTTATAATTAAATAAAATATATGGAATTAATTTGTAATTAAAATTAGAAAAGGACTATTTAGCCGTTATTAAAAAAACTTAAAAAACATGTTTTGTTTTGTTATGAGACCATTTAATGGTCCAAACGTTATGGGACTATCAAATCCTTAGCCTACTTAGTACTACTACTATTTTCAAGATTTAGATCTAAAGTCTTGAAGTTATAAGTAATTTGTTATCTCAAATAATTCTAATTCTATTACTTTTATTTGTCATCTATTGATACACTGGTGTGAGTAATTACTTTTTTTTCTTCAACTTGACTGGGATTAGCTAGTGATTATTAAACTAAATAATCAAACTTTTCTTTGGGTTCCAAACAAGCCTTAAGGACAGACCCAATCAATGATCCAATCTAAGGTGTCAGTTCATGGATGAGGTGGACCATTGGATCCATCGAAAACGTGTATAGTTTCTGTCAATATTAGCAGGAAAAAAAAAACGAAAAGAATCACAAATCATTTTGATAGCAAAGTTCTTCATTAGTTGTAACTTGTAAGTTGAAACCAGAAAAAATTGTTTAAATTAGTTAATAACATATTGCTAAACACTACGTTGTTTTCGAAAATTCCTTATTTAATAGCCTGTTAATTGATTTACCAAATAAAATTATTGAGTAGCTATTTGTTGCTTTTTGCATGTACACATTTTTTTTCCCTTTTATTTTTTTGGTTGATTAAAAAAACCACGATTATATATTTAATATGATGGTGTTGATAAACCCTTTGACGATGAAAAAATAAGTACTAAAATTACATTGAAGGGACCATGGTATTTGTACCACCAAAGTAGTGTAGAATTCGGAAATCACATCATCACTATGCGACACGATTTGGGATGAAAAACTCTAAGCACTCATCAACATGATACATTATTGATAAGTTACTTTTATAAAAAGTTGATATTTAAAAATTATTAAATAATTTAATAAATTTGACTAAATTATTATCTAACAATATTTAACTATAAATTTCACGTAAAAACAACTAATCTCCTTTGTGAATGACAGGATGAGGATCGATTACAATGGTAAAGAGTAAAGACACACAAATTATTAAAAGAGAGAGATTTATTGATTCCATAGCAATGTGCATAATGTATGGGTTGGGAGAGGAAGCAAGAAAGTGATGGAGGCTCTCCCTTATTAACTTGGCTTAGTTTAATTAGCTTGACTAAAACAAGAAAAGGTTGAATTATTTTTAGGCAAAGTAGGGAATATCAATAGGCGTTCGCTTTTATAATGACAAGTCAACTTAGATTATGCTAGATTCTAATAAAACAACACATGTATATAACAAACAAAAATCCATTTCATCATTCTGCCAACTCACTCAGCTTTTTAGAGCTACCAACAGCATTGTCTTAAACATTATTCTCCCTTTTTTTTTGTTCTGAAAATAAACATTACTATTCCCTTTTTCTTCTTCTAAATGAATTGATTAGACTTGCCAGACAAAAAGCAACCCTGCATCTAAAGCCAATGTAAATTCATGCTCTATATATTTAGCTAGCTAGGCCATTTCCATTTCCCTTTACGTGTTTTTTTTAGCTGTCTCTCTACATCTATGCCCCACAGCACTTGCATAAAATGACAAATGTGCAATGATATATCTTATCATTAAAAATAAGATTTAATTTGTCAAAAAAAATTAAAAATTAATATTTAATTTAAAAATAAAAAAATAAATCATTTTTAAATATTTAAAATTTGTTATAAAAAATAAATTAAATACTAAGTAATACACATAATAAAATTTACTTAAAAGTAATTACTATTTAATAACATTTTAATATATTCATTAATTATACTTTATTGGTATTCTGAAAAAAATTGTCAACAAGAACTACTCAACCTAGAGCTATATATCTAGCTAATAGATCTTTTGTTAAATATGTTTGGTCATCATCGCGTGGTTTAATTAATAATATGTTAGTTGTTATTTATTTTATGCTTTCGTTTTCATGAGTAAGATGAAGGCTCACAAGTCATCACAAGAGCATCTCGGGATTCAGAGAGGAATCTTTGGGTGCAGAAATGTTTTGCCTCTGCAAACCAATGAAAAGAGAGGTGCCAACGCCACTTTCAAAACTTTCTTATTATATGAATATATCTACATACACATACACTATTACTGACCTAGCCATTATATAGCATATAGCTAATAATCTTATTAGGGTAACAAGAATATATATGCATAACTTTCTTGAAGTTCTATATTTAAATGAAACTCTATAAATTCTTAGCTTGAGTTGAGTTTAACATGTTTAAATAGTGACACTTGAAATGGTGTTGCTTCAATTTGCTCATGGTAAATATTTATAAAGGTAAAATGACAAATTAATCCGCATTGTCAACCACAAAACAACTGAGAGGAAAAAAATAAAAATAAAAAATAAAGTATATATGTACAATTAATAGGTGTATGCACGAAAAAGAAATATCGTAGGAACCTTTTTTAATTAACATTTATTTTGTTAGAAAGTATAATATATAAAAGAAAAAATAGGGCAAATGGATTCAAAGGATCAACGCGAGCATCTTTTTTTTTTTAATATATATGTATATTAATTTTTTTTAATTCTCCAAAAAATGAGAAAAACAAATTCAGATAGCAAGCTAACATGCATTATTTCATATAGTCACGGATGCTCCCTAAAATAAAGAATCCAATGCATTTTATGTGTACACATCATATCATATCCTTCCATACACATAAACTAGTCGCAGCATGCATATTATGATTGTATCATTGATCTTTGTGATTATATGATAATGATCATGCTAATAATAATAGTGCTTGTCATTATCTTATTATACTAAGAGATAATTATATATATTTTACTATCAACATCGGTCCACGTGATAATAATGAGAGGATTAATCAAAAAGGTTAATGATTAAGATAAAGATGGTAGGTAGGACAAATTTTTCATGAAGATTCAAAGCTCTCTATCATGAGAAGTCATATATAACTGACGAGTTCAAAAAGATAGAAACGAATCATCGATCCATATGGTAAAAAAATCGGCAGATTTGATCGTTGACTGGCCCACATGATGGATAATAACATTATTAACACGATGCATTATACTGAAACATATAATAGATCTTCTAAAGAAAGTGTTAGCAGATTATAACATAGAAACTCAATCATATATATCTCTCGTTTTTCTTAAGATTTAATGCAACAACACGTATACTCCATTTAATCAGTTTAATGAATATAATGCGTGCATTTGAAATTCTATATAGGTGAAGCCATAGTCCTATAAATTTTTGGTCAATTGGATTATCATTTCAACTTGATTATTCTTTGGATCTTCACGTGAAAACTCTAAATACTTTTTATGTTATATAATAAAGGGGTTTAATTTAACCAGAAGGACAAACAAAAAGGGGGGAGGGGGTTAATTATATTGTTTATGCAGTCAACTTAAAATTAGAAAGAGGAAAAGATTTAGAAAAAGAATATAATAATCGACAGAACTTAATTTACCCATATGATCTTTTCATGTGCTTAAGGCTTAAGCTCAACAAAGGTTCATGGACTAAACAATAGAGAATGTAAAGTAAGTGTGTAAGGACCGACCATGTTATCACAACTAATTCTTCCATTTGAATTTAATCTGAACAAGACATAAAAGACAAAATTTTGTCAGATAACGAATATTGAGGTAACTTTCAATACATATTCTAGAAAAGGTTTCACTCCTTATATCCACTGTTATATCATAGATAAATTATTTATTACACTCTATACCACAGTACAAATATACCTCTCAATCTCACACTTTATTTTTTTATTAATTTGGAGGGAGGGGGGTGGAGGTAATAATAATTAATTCATATATATGTAACAATTAAAAAAATATAGATACTTGTCTAAAAGAAATAAATATTAATGTCTAGATCCTCTTCTTAGTTTTAGATATATTTTGAAACAATTATTTGATGGTTCACTTAAGATCAATATCATCAAATTTGATGGGTTTTTCCAACAATGAACTAGTTGAAATTAATCAGCATTTATTTTTCTTAAGATCTTATATTCAAGTTTTGTAGTTACTAGTAAACAAAAAATTTGGCGATGTGAGAATTTTACCCCTATAGTATATCTAGCGTGATGCATGAAGAGTAAGGTAGCTTTATAAAATTTATAAAACTCAAGACTAACCTTTTCGTTGAATTATTTGAATTTTTGAAAGATTATTAATTAATTAGATGAAAGTGTTTTTATATAAAGCATTTTCACATAAGTAATCCATCTTTTTTCTAATTCAAAGTGCTAATACATAAGCACACAAATTAACACTGCGTGTGTCAGTGTGTGTTCTCAAAATATTGGGATTGTGAACGTAGTCCTTCCCTTTGGGAAGAAGATTAACGAAGACAACAAGTGAACAACAACAACATCTCATAAACAAAAGTTGTTGAATTAAAATTGGAAATTATACTTTACGGAAAAGGAAGAATAATTAGGAAAGAAAACTAGCAGATAAGCTAACCTTGCCATGGCTTTTGGTGATGATGATGCGGGGAAGAAGAAGAAGTAGAGTTGATGCAGTTACTGATACCAGCAATGGTGAGGATATCGCTATGAGAGAGAGGCCTAAGCCCCAAGAAATCCCTGGTCAATCCCTCGCCACCACCGTCGTTGGCGCCAAAAGCGTCGTCAAAAGAGTTGATGACGTGGTGGAGGAGAGACGGAGAAGAAGCAGGAGGCGGGAAGAAGCCATGGTGAGCGAAAGCAGTAGGGTCGTCACGTGAGGACAAATTCAAACCAAAAGTGTCAGACACGTGACCCTGCGGGTGGGTCCTGATGAGCTGTGACTGTGAGTGTTGTGCGGATGAGCTGACGGTGGTGGTGGTGGTGGTTGCACCCATCTGCGCTGCTTTCTGAAGCAACGCAGTGGCTGACATGTGCGCTGTGGGTCCAATTACACCGCTAGGGTTAGGGTTTCTATTTGGGACTTGTTCATCCAGATCCAACCTTGGAGTAACTGACGAGAAATCAAGCCACGGTGGCATGGTGCTGAAACTACTTTGTTGCTCTTGCTTCAGTGGGAATCCATGGATTTCATGAGATTGAGACTGAGATACAGCTGTCACAGCTCTCGCGCTTTCTTCTGCAAGCGCATCACAAAACGCTCTGTGCGTGATAAAACTGTCCCTCCTGAAATTCAATTCATCAAGACACCAAAGTCGAAGAAACGGTTAGTTAGTTAGTTAGTTAGTTAACCAACCTTGAGAAGAGGGTGCCGCAGTCGCATCGGTACTCGCGAGTGCCGCAGGTTTTGGAGTGAGCTTTCCAGTCGGATTGAACGGCGTACTTCTTAGAGCACTTGTCGCATTTCCACTTCTTCTCGCCGTGCTTCCTGCAAAAGTGCTTCTTGATTCCGGTGAGGTGCACACGTACACCTTCTTCCTCACCACCTCCGTCTTCGTTCTCTGCTTCAGCTTCCACGGCAAGTTGTGGCCTCTTCTGTGCAGCTGCAGATTCTGATCCCTCTGAAACCCTTTCCCACAGATCTCGCATAAGAATCTGTTTGTCGCCATCAGAGTCTTCGGTGACAACGCTATCACTTCAGCATCAGGGTCTATATACATAACATACCATGTTTAATTTAATTAAGTAGCTGCAGAATTTAATTAATTAATCAAACTTATATATATATACCTGGGTTACCAGGGAGGCTTCTCTTCTTCTTATTAACTTGGCCATGAGTTTGAGTTGGTGGTGGTGGAGTGAAGTTTGACATGTTCTCTATGAGTTATTACTCCTGTGTTGTTGTAACATATGAGCCCCTTCAATTCAACATCTTGTCGGTCCCTATAAGGCTGTTCTATAATTCTGGGATCTATGTATATAAGCTTCGATAAGGAATTACTAAACTCCTCACTCCTTACCTTAATTAGAAAAAATTGGAAAACAAACAACAGAACAGAACAAAGTAAAGCAAAGCAAAGAGAAGTCTTGATTAGAAAAATGTTTGTTAAATATGAATATGAACCAAAATAATATAATTAAAATTGGATGGTTGCCTTGCTATTATTATAGCTACTTCATTGTTTAGTTTTGGAACCAACCCAAGAGACAATTTTCTGTTTTTACTTCTTAGCTTCTTCTCTATCTTATTTTAGGAAAACAAAAGAAGAAAGTGTTGACAAAGAGAACTAGTTGAAGTAGTGAAACCAGATATATATGGTACAGCAACTTCAAGCTTCCAAAATCATAATCACGCAACAAAAACACAGTAATTGCACCACACACACACAAGTATGAACAAAAATGTAGACCCAGTTGTTGAAACTCAGAGAGAGAAAGAGATGTGGATGAGGGAAGGGGATTCTCCACAAAACCCAAGAAGAGAAAGAGAAGGGAGAAGGCAACCCTACCCTACAACCAAAGGACTCTGACGTAGCACTTTCTGTCTTTTCCTCTCTTCTCTCTTTCTCAACTCTCAAACCAATTTTTTCTCTTGTTTCTTTTTGTGTTATTTTCTCAATTTAACAGATTAATAACTAATTCATTATGAATCTAAATTTTATTTAAAAGTATGTCATTAGTTAATAAATATGTAACACTTATCTAGCAAATAAGTAAACTGATTGTACGCCCAACCCAAATTATTTTTCTTTTATTATTTATTCATTCATTTTGCTTGCTTTCCTAACAAAGCTCAATTCTTTTCTCTCTAAAACCTTTTTAACAGAGAGAAAGAAAGTCCATGCCACTTGTATTATTTATTTATTTAACATAACATGATGGATGCTTTCTACGTTTTACAGTGACATGATTGATCCATTGATTCAATTCTAACCGGCATGGCTAAAAGCCTTACACCCTAAATTCTTCTTTATTTTATCATTATTCAAATTATTTCTGACAATTTTGTATCTCTTGCATGCTCCATAACATGCCAATTAAATTCTAAACAAAAAGATCTTGTTAGGCTCCGGATCCACAACGCAACACAAATTTTGTCGCCCTTGTCATTTTCATTTCAAAATTTGTCATTATAAATATTTATATGATAATTATCTATATGATAATATTTATATAATAATTAGAAGGTATAGTGTAGTGTATAGGAAGAAGCTATAGTTAGAAGCGTGTCAAATTGCGTGGCTGACACTACTTATGTTGTTGTTGACTCCACAGTCAATAATAACACTGCAAAACTAGTGAACCCTTTCAGCGGAATTTTTGACTTCCATGTGCTCTCGTTACTCAGTATTTGACTCAACATTTAATAAACTAACCCCGTTTTATATACGACAACTATTTAAATAAAAATGACAAAAATATTTTTTTATGAAAATATTTTATTTAAAAGTGTAATTTATTTATTTAGTCCTTTTATATATTCCTTATATTTACATTAATTTTTTTCAATTATTGAACATTGGACTTTGCAACTTTGTCTCTCGGTTTATCTTTAAGAATATAAAATAACGTGAACCATATACTATATATATGTTAGGTTCCAATTAAATGGCTACTATCAATTGCCAAATCTTAATTAAAGAGTCGTAGTATATATATAGTGACGACAATTATGAATGCTTGTAAATGTATTTATATTGGAATGTTAGGTAAATAATAATTATTTTAAACAACATACACAATCATCAATTAAATAAAAATATACTATATTTTAATTTAATATTATTAATTAAATTTATTTTTTTAATTTTATTAATTCATATTATTTACATATTATTTAAAAAAGTTGTTGATTATCTATATTTTTTCATTTAGATTTTGACAAATTAATGAAAGGAATATAAATATTTTTAATGGGGTATATGTGGGTAGAGCAGAACTGGATTTGTTTTTGTTTATGTTAGTTCAGCTTTCGAGATGCCTGCACCATATGTCCGAGCTTTATAAAAATAAATTTAAAAAAATAGTTATTGTTATTATTGGGCATAGAAATTAGAAAAACATATTTGTTTTGTCATTATCTTGTTTTATTCTTCAATGATTAAGGTTTTCAAAATATGATCTTGCTCGACTCAAGTCTCAATGTGCTCTACCAGCTCATCTCTGATCTGCCATTAAAAAACACAAAGGAAAAAGGTTATTAATGCAACGGTATATCAATTATTATATGATAATAAAATCAAAAGGGTACGGTGTCATGGTAAAAAGACAATATTAGAAGTTAGAACAATTTACTCAAAAGAAATTTGCTGCTTCCTAGTAATGTAGGTCAAATTATAATGCAACGACTATATATATGAGGCTTTTTTACTTAAATAAATTAAACAAGTTCTAAAATTACTCAAATTCTCTAAATCAATTTTTGATACGTAAATACCCTAATCTTAATATTATATAAATCGTGCTAGGGGAATGTGGTTTATATAATATATTAATTATTACATCCTGGAACGATTTATGCATGAATAACTTCTGAGCAATAACACATAAATCGTCTCAAAGTTGCTAGCTTTATTAATTGTATGTAAATCGTTCCAGGTTAGGAGGATTTACGTGGTTTCAAGCAAAAACACAAGATCCTGCCACGATTTATGTGTAAGTTATAACCCCAGCACCCTACCACGATTTATTTGTCAGCTATAATCCCAACATCCTGCCATGATTTATGTTCTAATCTCACACCCTAAGACCCAACCATGAATTACCCACAACTCTTAAAGTTACACACAAAAACATACAAAATCCTCCATTTTCACCCTATCTAAGCATTCAGTGATAAGGTTGGAGAGAAAGAGAGTCCGCAGCGATGCGAAAGAGGCATTGAGTGACCGCATCTGGCATACAGCAGTGGGAGAATGGGCATTAAGAATATCAAATTAAATAAAAACAATACTAAAAGAGAATACTAAAAAATTATAATTAAAATTTTGACACATAATTTTGTTTAATAATTTAAATTTTATATATTTTTTACTTAAATTTATATTAATAAAAAATACATGAATTTATATTAAGCAAAATTATATTTTTTTTCAACATTTTTTGCTCTTAATTTAAAAAAAATAAATTATATGTTAAAATTTAGTATTTTTTATTTAATTTGATCTTTCAATTGAAATAAATAATTTATATTATAAACAAATGACAATAGTAAGTAAAGTACATACTAATTTAAGAATATACAGTAAAAATATACAAAGTTAAAATAAAAAATAACAATTTTTTGTTTATAGAAAATATGTATAAATAAAAATAATTAAAAAAAATTATATGAACAATGAGTATTAAAAATTTTATATTA
>NC_029779.3:23437223-23438463 GCF_000817695.3 Arachis duranensis
TTTGTTATTTTTTTATTTTAACTTTGTTTCACTGTATATTCTTAAATTAGTATGTACTTTACTTACTATTGTCATTTGTTTATAATATAAATTATTTATTTCAATTGAAAGATCAAATTAAATAAAAAATACTAAATTTTAACATATAATTTATTTTTTTTAAATTAAGAGCAAAAAATGTTGAAAAAAATATAATTTTGCTTAATATAAATTCATGTATTTTTGAGTAATATAAATTTAAGTAAAAAATATATAAAATTTAAATTATTAAACAAAATTATGTATCAAAATTTTAATTATAATTTTTTAGTATTCTCTTTTAGTATTGTTTTTATTTAATTTGATATTCTTAATGCCCATTCTCCCACTGCTGTATGCCAGATGCGGTCACTCAATGCCTCTTTTGCATCGCTGCGAGCTCTCTTTCTCTCCAACCTTATCACTGAATGCTTAGATAGGGTGAAAATGGAGGATTTTGTATATTTTTGTGTATAACTTTAAGAGTTGTGGGTAATTCATGGTTGGGTCTTAGGATGTGAGATTAGAACATAAATCATGGCAGGATGTTGGGGATTATAGCTGACAAATAAATCGTGGTAGGATGCTGGAGTTATAACTTACACATAAATCGTGGCAGGGTCTTGTGTTTTTGCTTGAAACCACGTAAATCCTCCTAACTTGGAACGATTTACATACAATTAATAAAGCTGGCAACCTTGGGACGATTTATGTGTTATTGCTTAGAAGTCATTCATGCATAAATCGTTCCAGTATGTAATGGTTAACATATTATATAAATCACATTCCCCTAGCACGATTTATATAATATTAAGATTAGGGTATTTACGTATCAAAAATTGATTTAGGGAATTTGAGTAATTTTAGAACTTGTTTAATTTATTTAAGTAAAAAAGCCTATATATGAATTAGGGTGTACATGGTCCGATCCGACTTAAAATTTCGATCCGGATTTAAATGTTATAGAAATTAACTTTGTGCGATTTTATCAATTTTAAAATTAGATATGAATCTCAAAAATAGGTTCGACTATTATTTAGAATTGGGTTCAGATCAAGACGAACTCTGCTTCATCTGATCTATGTGCATTTTAAGAAAATTAAAAAAAGTATATATACTTTAAATTAATTTTAATATTATATTATATTAATTATAAGCTTATTTTTTATTTTTAATACACTTGTTGAATTAGAAAATAGATCAAAGAAGCATCAAAATTATA
>NC_029779.3:23438479-23449431 GCF_000817695.3 Arachis duranensis
AATTAAAAAATATCAAATTAAAATTTATGGACAAATTAAATTTAAATATGGATATTAACTTCTCGATAACAAGTTTCTTCTTTATAAATAAGTATATCATAAATAAGTTTTTTTATAAATTATTGTTAAAATTTTAAAAGCCCATTTTTTATTCGGTTTAGACTCAGTATAAATTGTGATCCAAAAATATTTAAGTTTATCGGGTATAGACTTCGGATTAAAATCTAAAAAATAGATCCATTATATATTTAGCGTCAGATTTAAATTAGGACAAATTCGATCTTATCCGGCCATATACACCTCTAATATGAATATGATGTTGGACATGCATCTATTATTATTATTATTATTATTATTATTATTATTATTATTATTGCATAATTCATTTTTATACTATATTTAGGTTGTTTATTTTTGATTTTCCACGGTATCCCTCAACCCGACAGGCCAAGGACTAATTCGTTACGGTACTGAGCTCCATTATTATTTTTGATATATTTAGGTTGTTTATGCTTCACTATTAGAATATATATATATATATATGTATGAATTTTTTTAGGTAGACAATAATTTTTGTGAATAATATGGATAATGGATTTTAAAATTGATTCACTAAAGTAAAAATACACTAGTTCTTCAAATTATCCACGTAAATCTTAATATTAGGATAACGATTAGAACACTTAATAAATTAAACATCTGATATATCTATTATTCACATTATTTAGTATTTTTATTGTCAACCTATATTTTTTTAATATATAGTACACGGGTCTGCATGCGTATAAAATTCAAATTGAATATTACCAAATTAAAGCAACGTATTTATCTTTAATTTATAATTGCAATCATGGTCCATGTATACTACTTGTTAATGTTAGAATTTTATACGGTGGATTGGATCTAATCACTTCCTTTTGTTCATTAACTGGGTAATCATGCCAATAACACATATTAGACTTGGTTTCTGGAATATATATATGATTCCATAAATTAATAAGTTAATATTAACTATATAAATCTATGATAAACATTATTTGGCACGAAAAACAACACCGAAAAAGCGTGACACTGTTATTTGACACTCATTGCTATTGCATCATTCCGAAAAAGATCGATGCTGGGCATTAGAGATGATGAGATGTACTTTAAAAGCAGAGAAATATTATTAGTAAAATTATTAGAAATGAAATAATTACTTTAATTCTAATTAATCAGTGGACAGCGGTGCTTATCATGTTATCCAAATCCTTCAATTATGCAAAACCTTATCTATCTACAATTCAAAGCTCGGATTTCGATTAAGATTTCCATACTTTCAATTGGAACCTTTTTCCCTTTTAAGCAAACCCAATATCTCGTTTTATGGTCCACTCCACTCCTTCGTGGGTCGCAACTCACAAGCTGCTCTTTTCACTAGTTTTGCATTCCTCTAATTATTTTAAAATAATATATATGATTCGGTTTATTCTGGTTAAACAACTTAATTAATTTTTTTAAAATAATTTAAATAATAAATAATTATATTAAAAATAGTTTATAAATAAATTATTTTATATTTAAATTTTTAGTTTTAAAAATGTTTATTTTATAAAAATGTGATAAAAAATAGTAGTATTATGAGAGAAGTTATTTTTTTAATTTTTTTTAAACTTTTAAATAATTTCTTAAAAAATTACAATTTAGTTTTAAAAATTACACCAAACATTAATACTACTACTTTTTATAAATAAAAAATTCAAAAAATTATTTTTAAAATTTTTCAAATGAACTCATAATTTTTTACACAAGTAATTATTTTTAAATTTTTTAATACGAAAATGAAAGTGATGTTTTGTTTAAATATTGATATATAAAATATATTATAATATTATAAATGTGCAAAAAAAAAATGTCAATATAACATGCACGAATGTGTTGCTGTAGTTTGATACGTGTTTAATATAGATTCTGTGTATCAATCATAATATTAATACGTGATACGGCTGTTACAAATTCGATGTCATAATTTGGCATTATATACAATAACTCGGCATTATGCACTATAACTCGACACTTTACGTTATAACTCAGCGTTATACGTTACAATCAGACTCAACGACTACATCCTGGAATAAAAACATCCGACCAGACATTATCACTTATTAAAACCTATTAATTGTTCTTCAATTCAGATGATCAATAGGAACGTAACCGACCTATTTTATCTCACCTATAAAGGTATGATATTTTATCTTCAAATGATACATTGAATTCTCAATACTGACTTAAACTTCGGAGTGCCTTTGCAGGTACACTCCCCGTTGTTTCTTGCTCAAAGCTCTACGCGATTGGACATCCTCTTGGAGTAAAACTCGAATTACCACAAAGCTCAAAAATTGGCACCGAAGATAACAACTCGGCGTCGATTTTCAGAGACCGAACTCTCCCTCCAGGTATCCATACAAGAACAATACGTATTCAACGAACATTTTATTTGTTGCAAGAATATTGATATATGTCTAATATAAATACATATTTTATGTATTGACTCTCTACCTATAAAATTTATTTATTTATAATTACATAAAATAATCCAATTTTCAAAAAAAAATACTAATATTTTTCTATATAAAAAAATTAGCCTGCATATGCTTTAGATTAATATAATAAGAACCATATAGGTCTCACAATCACAATAACAACAAATTAGAGGTGGGTTATATAGAACCCAGCATTAACTTTCATCATCTCATGTAATTCTGATAGCAAAATAAAATTATGTAAATTACAACTTGATTGATGATTATTAATTATTCCTGTCCCACTTAATTATTTTTAGATTTGTCACCAATACCAACACACCATGAATATGTCATTTTCTGCAAGTATTATTAGTGAGAAACGTTAATACATAGGTTGCTGAAATTAAATTAGGATAGAAGCTGAGATGGCATGTGGTTATTAGAAGCTACTAGAAGGATATGGATCATATATATCCCTTAGCTTATATAACGACATAAGGCACTTTATGAAATTACGCCTCCAAACAACATAACATCACCATTTATACATGTGAATCTGTGATGATCTTCCTCCTATTCTCTGTTCTTTCTTTATGCCTTTTCTGAATATGGGACATGTTGAGGTAACTTGAATAAGCTAAGTTTTTCTATATATTATGTTATGGTATATAGCTAGTAAATTTTTAATTTAAGGGGTCAAATAAAACCGACAGATATGAAAAGCGGCACATTAAGTAGCTAAGCTAGGTTGTTAAATGTTAAATAAATGCAGGTGTTTATGTAGTAACAGAGTTCGTACTATGATAACCACGTGTACGGACACGATGCGGTTGTCATGGAGATCGTCACAGGCTGGTTCCCACACACCCGTGACAATGACAATACACGTGGCCTCGCCTCATTCATCATCTTATGCGCACATCCAAATATCTTCTTGTAAGAGTCTAAGATTAATTTTGGTGTACTAAAAAGGTCAAATGACTTAAATTTTAAAATAGTTCTCGAATTTATAAATGAGTTTTGAATTTGATTTTAAATTTAAAATTATCTTAAATTTATTTTTGAATTTAATAATAGTCGTTTTTGAAATATTTTTCGTTTATTATTTATCATTGAAAAGTTGAGCTATACTAATTTTTATTATGCTAGTATCAAAATAATGTCGTTTTGTATTTATAAAAAAAAAATTTCTAATAGCTTTTGAGACTCTTCCCTTTCTTTTTCATCCTCTTCTATATTCTAACCTTCTAAATCTAATTATTACTACAACAATAACAACATCATCAGAAAAGATTAGAACCAACAAGAAATATACAGAATAAACAAAATTAGCAACCACAAAAGATCTCAAAAATAAAAAAACCAACAACAACAACAAAAAATCAACGGCACTATCTCCTTCAACTGCTTCGCCTTCGCCTTCACCTTCGGCTTCACTAACAATGATACCATTTTTGACACCTTCAACCTTAATCTGCTCCTTTCTTTTCGCATTTTCGCTTGCAAGTTCATCCCCTTCCCTCTCCAAAGTTTGGATTCTCAATTGTTTATCAAAACTATTAAAAAAATTATCTTCCACTATTGTTTCAACTATCTATCTTTGCAGACACAAAAAAAAAATAATAAAATCTGAGGCAAACAACACAGAAAGAAAGAACTAAGTCAAAGGAGAGAAGAGAGAGGTAGAGGGAGACAGAGAGGAGATAAGAGAAGAGTACAGACATACGAGCAATGACAGCATCAAGTAGAGAAAGAGAGACTTAAATGAGTGATGGGTAGTGAGCACGACAAGTAGAGAGGGAGGCAGCAGCGAGCAGTGATGACAAGAAATAAAACGACACGGTGACATAGAATGACCGTCGACAGAGAGAATTGAGAAAAGCCTTGCCTTTGTCATGTTGTTAGTGATGTGAGTGTGAGAGAGTAGGATTGGGGATGGGCCTCGAAGGCTATTAGGGATTTTTTTTAATAAATACAAAACAACGTCGGTTTAGTGCTAACGTGGCAGGAATCAGTCCATCTCAACTTTTCAATGATAACCGATATACGAAAAGTGCTTCAGGGACGACCATTGTTAAGTTCAAGGACAAATTTGAGACAATTTTAAGTTCAGAAACAAGTTCGAAGCTCCATTATAAGTTTAAGGGCCACTTTAAAATTTAACTTGGATAAAATTTTATACCGCCCTTTAGTTATATACATGTTTTTTAGATGATTATTAATATAATAAATAAATTATTTTTATTGATGTGATAATATAGGTGCAAATAAAAAATGATGTTAAACTATGTATCAAAATTAAATTTTAAAAAAATTGTATGTAATTTTTTTAAAAATTATACACTAATTATTGTTTATATTTGTATAAAAATATGATTATTATTAACTAATAGAATATAAAATATATATTTAATTGTTAAAAAATACCAATGTCAAGTTTATTATAAAGAAAGACATGTAGCAGAATTGAATTTTCTTTTGTATTGTATATTAAATCCTAAATTAATATTAAATTGTATATTTAAAAATGACTATTTGCACAAAATTATTTTTCTTTACATTGACGAGTGTTGATGATCAATTATTCTATCTCAATTTTATTTGGGTCTGCTGACTTGATTATCAAATTTTAATTAGTTTGGATAACAATTGCAAGGGACAATATATATATATATATATATAGAGTTTGTGAGAAGAGAGAAGATTTAGTAAAAATTGGAATCGAATTTCAATGGTTGTAACAATTAAAAATATTATGAATGAGAAATAACATTGGTATGGTGGTAGTTGTTTCCAGTTTCCAGCAGTGAGGCATATAGCATATATCATACACTCATTAAATGGATGATTGTCAGCATCAATATACTTTGTATATAACTTTTAGTGCCCTAATTAGCTGCTATACAATTCCGAATTCTGTTTAAGATATGTATGAGTATGACCCATCATCAACCAATTATGTTTGGTGGCTATGTATAACACAATTTTTTTTTTGTGATTGAATACTCCTCCCAAGGTAAAAAGTTGTAACTTTATCATTATCTTTTTCATAGTATCTGCCACTGTATTTGTATTTCTCATAATCAAACGAAAGTCAATACGCCAATTCCAATGCATGATATCTCTTATTTTAACCATCAATGGATCAATAAACCCAAAACCATCTTGAGTAACAAGATTAAATGCTTCCACACAATCGTCTCACGAATAACATCTCGTTGACCCACATCTCAAACTAAGAGATATCCTCTCCAAATAACAAACAATTCTCCTTGAAGAATACTATTACTCTCAATCATTCCCAAACACCCCCTTTACCAACTCCCATTACAATCTCTAATAACACAAGCAAAACCAACACTATCACCCGAACCAAAATAACTAGCATCACAATTAATCTTAAAAGTACCAATGGATGGGGAATTCCAAAAACCATTTAGAGTAAAGGGAAGGGATATACGTTGTAATTCAAAAATATTCCTAAGCTCCTTTTCTGAAGTTAATGCCAGACAAATCACTTTTTTTGGAGGCCAAGTTTCATGAGAATTAAAGATGTCATTATTCTTTGCTCGCCATATCCACCAAAGTCCCGAAAAGAACTTGAACGGATGCTCTCAGCTATGATACAAGAACCAGTTCTTCAAATCCAAAGGATGACAAGAAATATCCAACATATGCCAGACAAGTTGAGCTTTTGGACAATCCCGAATACAATGTAAAATCGATTCCTGGCTAGAAAGACATCTTGGACACCTATCCGATGACGACATCCCTCTTCTAAAGCAAAAACTTGCAGTAGGAAGAGCCTTCTTAAGACACAACCAAGCCAAAAACTTGTGCTTTTCTGAAACAAGCTGACGCCAAAGCCAAAGCCAATTCTCCCGCTCCTCCCAACCAAACAGCTGCTTACACAACCACAAGTAACCATTGCGTGAGTCATAGACTTTGGCAGCAGACCCACACCAATACCAAACCACTTCGGGACCTGCTTGTTCATTTGGATTGTAAGAGAGAATATTACCTTTCAGATTTTGAGATAAAGGAGAATAAAGAATATCCAAATGCCACCTACCAACCGACCAAATATCCTGTATCTGGAGATTCGAATTAGAAATGTGAATATAATCTATCTCATTAGAAATGTGAATATAATCTATCTCATTAGATAACCGTCATTTTCTCCTCCAGCTAGAAAACCAAAAATTCTGGTTCAAAGCTCTAATACACCAAGCAAACCCATCCTTCAACACTTCCCAAGCTTTGTAAAGACTCCTTCAAATGGAAGAGTCTTTGTTCTTAGGATAACTAAAACAGTCATATAGAGATGATCAGTATTTGGCATCCAACAATTGGACCCATAACTTGTTTGGCTGCTGAAAAAAAGTCCAAACTAGCTTCTCAAGAAAAGCAATATTTACACAATAAGGATCTCTAATCCCCAAACCTCCATATTTTTTTGGAGTAACCAGTACCTTCCAACTAACAAGATTCAATCCTCTTCCACCAACTTGTCATTTTCAAAGAAAATTCCTCATCATAGACTCCAATTTACTAATGATTTCTTTGAAAAAAATAGAGACCTGCATCTAGTACGTGGGAATAGTGGCTGCAACAGAATTAACCAAGTAGAGTCTACCAGCCCCATTGAGTAAACTCTCTTTCCAGCTTGCTAGCCTACTGCGAATCTTATCCAGGACACCATTGAAAACTGAACGGGTCACTCTAGAATGGCTAAGGGTAACTCCAAGATACTTGCCCAAATCATGGACAAATCTGATAGAGGATACCCCAGTGAAAACCTTTTTCCTTGTTGCAGAGACATTCTTGGAGCAAAGCGCTTTAGACTTCTCTACATTAATCTTCATCCCAGATGCTTTGCAAAAAGTCTCTAAAACCAACATCACATTTTGCACTTGTCTCTTTTGTAGCTTTACAAAATAGAAGCAAGTCATCCGCAAACATTAAGTGGGATATTCTTGGTCCCCCTCTAGAAATAGCAACCGGCTCCCACAAGCCCAAATCAACGTGAAGACTAATAAAGCATGCCAATCGCTCTATACACAACACAAAAAGAAAGCGCGACATAGGGTCTCCTTGTCTAAGACCTCGGCTAGGAGAAAAGTCATTCAGACAATTCTCATTCCAAAGAATAGATAAGGAGGAAGCAGTGACACAATTCATAATCAAATTAATTGTAGGAATAAGAAAACCAAAGCTCTTAACGGTATGAGTTAAAAACCTCCAGTCAACTATGTCTTAAGCTTTCTCCAGATCAATCTTAAAGGCCAGTGTGCCTTTCTTTGATTTAGTCTTTTTCATAAAGTGGAGGACTTCTTGAGCAATAATGATGTTGTCAGGAGTTTCTCATTCCGGAATAAATCCTCCTTGAAGCGGGCCAACAATCTCCGCAAGATGAGGACGAAGCCTATTAACAAGGACCTTCATGATGATCTTGTAAACTACATTGTAGAGACTAATTGGCCTGAAATCTTTCATAGATACCGGTGATTCAACCTTTGAAATAACAACCAGTAAAGTCTCCATCATTCTCGGATCAGGAGTAACACCGGAAAATGCCTGCTTAACCATCTTCCAAACATCAAGACCAATGATCTCCCAATATTCTTTGAAGAAGAAAGGTTGAAACCCATCAAGACCCGGAGCTTTAAAAGTGTTTATGTGAAAACAGCTGTTCTGACTTCCTACATAGTAACTGGTGCCGTAAGATTATTGCAAGCTTTCTCATTCGGAGAAGGAAGAGGCACATCACCAAGGCAACCCAAATTAATATCATCCAAATGACAGAATAAGCTTTTATAGAAAGACTCTGCTTCTTGACTCAGAACCTCTGGATCAGTTTTCCACACTCCATCCTTGAGAAAAAGGCCATGAATCTTATTATGCTTCCTTCGCATAAGAGTTTGAATATGAAAGAATCTTGTATTCATATCCCCGAACCTTACCCATTGCTCTCTGGACTTTTGGAACTATAGGAGCTCTTCTTTCACTAGAGTATTATTATAATCATCAAGCAACTGTTTCTCTTTCTGACGCAAATAAATACTATCCACCACTTCGAAACGCTTTTGTAAATAATTAATCTGCTGCTCTAATTCACATTTCTTAACAAAAATGTTACCAAATACCTTTGAGTTAAACTCTAGTGAATTCTTCTGCACTTCTGAAAGCTTGCCATGAATCCATCTATTACCAAACTACCATGACTGATTCACAATATCCCTATACCCATGATGAGTAGCCCAAGCAGCAACAAATTGGAAAGGTCGATTATCTTTATGCTGAGGACGACCTTTACAACGCACTAGAATAGGGCAATGATCAGACTGAAGCCTATTTAAAACTTCTACATAAGCCTCTTTAAAGATAGATAACCAACTACTATTTATACAGACTCGGTCAAGCTTTTTTGCCATGTCAACATAATTTTTCACCCTCCTGTACCAAGAAAACCGCCTCCTAATAGTCTTCAGATCAAACAAACCACTATCCCCCAATGAAGTAGCAAACATGTCTGCTCTTTGATAAGAAAATTGACAGCCCTTAGATTCATGAGAAAATTTGACTTCATTAAAATCACCAAGAACAATCCAAGGTCCTTGAAAAACCATGGATTGTGCAACAAGATAATCTCAAAAAAGAACCATTTTATTAAATTGAGGACTGCCATAAATACCACTACACCTCCAAATTAAATTATCAAATTGAACCTCAATAGTAACACCCTGATCAAAAGCATCAATGAACTTACAACAAACACTCTTCATAAAGGATAGAAACCAAATACCTCCCTTATGCCCCTCTGCTTCTACTATACCAACAGAGTGATACTCCAACCTTTCCCAAAATAATTTTAAATGCTGAAAAGGGGAGTGAGTTTCAACCACAATAAAGAAAACTGTTCTAAAATTCCTAACAAGTTCCTTACAATGCACTTAGGCTAACTTATTAGAAGCACCCATAATATTCCAAACAATCATATTTAAACTATCCTTAAATAATATGGACAGAATAAATAAGAGCATAAACTCTAAATAGAATCACCAACCTCAATAAGTGATTTGTCCTGTAATACTGGCATACTCTGATCCTCAATAATTGCCACATTCGGACCCCCTAACACTGCATCTACCATGCTTTCATCTACTAAGGTTTCCTCCGTTGTGCAATCATTTTTATCAACTGGCGAGTTTTGCAGGAAGGAAGGCCGAGGACGCTTCCGTAGAGAAATTTCACGACGTGCAGGAGTTCTACACGATGGAGATGGTGCAATTTCATGTTTTTCTCGCTTTCCCATCCTAATGCCAATTGATTTACCTCCATCACCATGCAAATTGGGCCTTGGAACCCTTCTCGAACTATACTTGTGCTGTTTTTCATCTTGGTCCTTCAAACCTGATGGCTGGCCCATTGTGAATTTTTCCTTACGCAGCACTTGTCGCCAGCCCTCTCCATCATCCATGCATGTCTCGTTAACATGACCATCAGGCACGTGAGGAGCCAATGATTCCGTAACCACATCCTTTCCTTTAATAACTCCTAATTTCTCACCCAAATTACGAGAATTCTCACCCAAATCACGAGCTTCCGATTCAGCCTCTTTTTGAATCTCATGATTGTTGTGTGGTACTAGTGTCGGGGCTTCATTATTTTTTCTATCACCAAAAGAATCATCGTTTCCTTCCAAGGACTCCTTCTCCATGCACAACGATTTATCATGTCCATACCGTGCACAAGTAGTACAAATCAGTTGTAAATTCTCGTACTCCACTTCATGAGTCACACCTTCCACTATAATATGTTTGATTACAAGCAACCCAAGATTAATTTGAACACAAGCTCGGGCATATTTTTCTCTTTTTGCAAGCTTAGTGGCCAAATCTACTTTCACCGGAACCCTATTGCAGAAGCAATTCAAAGCATTGCTTGTTCCTGGTAGCACCAAATTAGAAGTCTCGAGACTCGAATCCATACCAACGTTGATCCGAAGGATTTTTTGCATGGCCTAAAATCCACATCACATGGCTTTACTGTAACATAATGACCGTCTATCACGGGCCTCCAAGAATGACTTTCTCACGATCCGCAGCAATATCAAATTTAACCAAAAATACCAAAACCTCACATCCAACAAATCAAACCCTCCTTTGATGTGCCATACTATCCGAAGCTTATGCATAAGAGCCGTGCTTATCCAGCACCTTGATCACGATGACTTCCTTGTAAGGTTAAGCTAAACAACTCTTTACCTCCTTGGTAAAACTGACACTTGGTGGACGAGAATCACCCTACTTACCTGTTACCGTCGCGATACCATTCCAGATAAAAACCCTACTAATGCAAAGGCCTTAGACTTTTTTGCACTAATGACCTTATCTTTAAAAGAGACATTGGATGATTTTTCTAAACCATCTCGAGAAAAACTCACTT
>NC_029779.3:23449445-23459301 GCF_000817695.3 Arachis duranensis
GTATTTTATCCTCAACCGCTTGCCTCTGCTCTCTCCTTCTCTCATTTTCCTTGAGTACGGAAGACGTACTCTGCTAAGATTTTTTTATGTATAACACTAATTGATACCTCGTTATATTAACAAAACAAAAGAAAATACGTCTTAGTTGTGTTAAAATAATACTATCTATTATAAAGAGTATTGAAGTAGCAGAATTGAGTAGTATCTATTAATAATAATATTTCGGGGTATAAGAGTAAGTGAGTAACTAGCTGTTGTATCGAAAAAAAAGTGCGTAATTAGCTGGGACAATCATTTTGGACCTGAATTGGACTTATTCTATGAATAGTTCTTTGTGGGTCTTTTTTTTGACAATTTTTTGGGTTTATGGGTGGTACTGATCATGAAAGAAAAGGCCCATTTTACTGTTTAAAATTACATGTCCAATGAAATTGGGTCAAAATAAAATATGTTAGCCCATTGAAATACTTTAGCAAAAAAATGGAAAATAAAATATTAAGTGTCCATTCAAAATTACTAAATAAAAATCTCATATTTTTTTAATATTTAATTAATGCAAGCTGTTCTTCAAAAAGAAAAATAAATAAAAAATAAAATAAAATAACAATAATTGATATGACTGTTATAACTCGATAAAATGTTATAAGTTGACTCCATACGTTATAATTCGGTCAAATGTTATAACTTAGTTTTATATACCAAAAAGAATATCATAACATCTTGATATGATATTATTCTTTAATATAAATTATTCTTGAAACATAACTATTAATATCTCACCTCACATATAAAAAAGGTAAGACATTTTATAAAATAAGAAAAAAAGACATAATTTTTTACACACTCACTTAGTTGAACATTTGAATGTCTTTTGCATGTATCTCCTCATTTGTTTTTTTTTTTTTTTTACTAAGATATAACTCTTTCTAAATAATATTTTTAAATTAATTAATACAAGTCTACCTTAAAATGAGAAAAGAAAAAGAGTGAATCCCTTACCTTATGCTAACGAAATCAGAATATTTCCGATTAAGCTTCTTGTATTCCATGGATCTACAAGTTCAACGTGTAATTAACTAGTCAACTAGTCAAAATTTAACTGCTTGGAATCTAAATAAAATTATAGAATCCAATTTGTAAATATCATCTGACTATTTCTATAAAAATGCCTTTTCTGTAAAATAATGTTAATCACGGGTCTTACAAAGTGCAGAAATCAAACTTAAAATAGCGGCAAATGCCACTTAATTTCTAAATTAACATTAATCCACATAAAACATGAATCTACATATATGAGCACTCATTAGCAGCACTAATATAGTAGATTTAACAAGATCAATTAATTACTACGTACACTTTCTCCAGCTTTCTGTTTTATCAACCCACTGCTTTAACATCCATCTCCAACATATTCTAATAACAAATACTCCTAGTATTCCATTAATTAATAATCCCCGTACACTACAAAAAATAAGGGGTTTAGCCACGGAAAAAATTGTGACTAAACTCTAAGATAATCGTAGCAACTATACATTGGCCACGAAAGAATATTTGTGGCTAATCGGGAGTTGCATTTTCAATTTGCCACGATTTTAGCGTTATTAGCCACAATTTTAAACATCGTGGAGACCTTTAAAGAGCCACGATTTGTATATCATTGTCCACGCATAATGCCGTGGCTAAATAAGAATAATTAAATAAAAAAGTATAATTCTACTACACTTCATCCGTAGTTAATTTGTGCAGGCCGGGTTTTTCAGCTACATTTTTTTTTGTGGCTAATGTTAGATTATTTAATCACACTATTTTTGTGGCTAACTCACTATATTTTTCACATACAATTAAGGGCTAATTTGTGCTAATTTACTCTAATTGAACAATTTTATTAAATTAAAATTATATTTATATATATTACATTAATAACAAAAAAAAATTTTTATAAATAAAATAAATTCTAATCCCTTCTAGATTAAATATATTTAAAATTTCAACTATTACTTATTAAATATATCAATTAAATGTATAACATATCACTGGATAAACTAGGCACTTTATCACTGTATTTTGATAACAAAAATTTGTACAGAGCTGCCATATCCATAGCTTTTTCTCTAAAGTTTCATCCAGTTTCTCTAAATTTATCACACATCATACATTTTCAACACCAAAGACCTTTCCAATTTACAGCGTTGCTCTACGAGCCATTACACCCAAAAATCGTATCAATAAATTTACGTCATTATCTCGACTTGGTCCATGCCCATCAAGTTCCATAATGTTTTTTTCATCCATTTTCAAATGCCAAACTTGAATTGTCGTCCTTTTGCCAGTTGTAATTTCTCCTATAGAAGTGTCTGCAATGAATATAAAATTGAATAAAAAAATAAACTAAATATGACTTTTTCAAGTCGAAACATTCGTTGGTGGAATGCCCTCGAAGTCGGTGATATTCACAGTACTCATTCCGATTTCCCCCTCCTCTTTTGCCTTTAAATGGCCGAGCTGGGGGGATTTTTTCCGTATGGCAGACTTCTTTGTAAACGTCTACCAAGGATACCCTAAGAGGGGTGTAGTTGTGATATTTCTTGATTTTCTCTCCGGAGCGATCTTCCTTTTTCTTGGATTCTTTATCTCGGTAGGCAGAACCGAACCTTGAGGCTTCGCCAAGTCGAGAATTTTCTTCCATGTTAATGTATTTCTACGCTCGCTCTTGTACTTCATCTAGGGATGTCGGGTATCTTTTTGATATAGATTGGCTGAATGGTCCTTCTCGCAGGCCATTTATGAGGCCCATGATGGCAGCTTCTGTTGGCAGATTTTATATGTCCATGCATGTTTTGTTGAATCTCTCCATGTAGTTGCGAAGACTTTCTCGATCTCCTTGATTGATCCCTAGTAGGCTAGGCGCGTGTTTGGTTTTATCCTTTTGTATGGAGAATCGGGCCAGGAACTTCTTGGCCAAGTCGTCGAAACTCGAGATGGATTTTGGAGGTAGGTTGTCGAACCATTTAATGGCTGTCTTGGTGAGAGTTGTTGGAAAGGCTTTGCAACGAACTGCATCTGAAGCATCGGTGAGGTACATTCTACTTCTGAAGTTGCTGAGGTGATGGTTGGGGTCGGAGGTACTGTCATATGGAGTCATATCCAGGAGCTTGAAATCTTTTGGAATTTTGGTTTTCATAATTTATCTAGTAAATGGATCTTGATCTTTCTGAGAACTGTCCTCCGTGGATGGTCGAGTGGCTTTAGTTTTGAGATCAGCTTCAAGTTTTATGAGCTTATCTTCTAACTCTCGGCGTCGCCTTATTTCCCGGCGTAGATCTTCTTCTTTTTCACGTTGATGTTGGGCTTCTTTCTCAAGTTGCTCCAATCGATTTTGAAGTGCTTCTATTACTCCTGGATTTGATGAATTTTTGTCTCCGTTGGTTTCTGGAATATTTTTGAGTATCGTGTCCGCGTTTTTATGCGGCGTTCTGTCTTCCAAACCTGAATCGTGGTCGTTGTCATGGTCATCCGCCATGTTAATGGGATGACTTCTAGGTTCCCCGGCAACGGCGCCAATGTTCCGAGGGTTACCTGAAACTAGAGGTCGATCTCGGACGAGATCTTCTATACTGGTCGGAGCTGCAGAGTCTGATTTTGATAATGGTGATCAGAGTCGCTGTGTTCGACTCGTTGGTCTTGGTGATGATGCTGATCCTTCGTTCCCGGAGGGTGGGGGGTACCTGCAAGGGACTCCGATGCTTAAGTTAGCAAGGGTATTAAGCAGGTATTGAGTAGAATCAGAGTATGAGTTATACCTGGGTGCTCCAGTGTATTTATAATAGTGAGAAGTGACCTTTCTAGATAAGATAAGTTAGTTATCTTATCTTATCTTATCTTTGGGTGAGGTCAGCTTATCTTCAACGGAACCGCCTTTATCTCTGTAGGCTGGGATTGCCTCTGGATTTGTCGTGTCCCTTTATTTGGGCCCTGTATTGGGCTTTCCTGTCGATTTGGCCGAGCTCTTTGAGAAGAGGTCGGGTTGTCCTGACCTGAAGAGGTCGGTCGCTTTGTCTTGTAGAACATCCCGAGTCGAACAGCTCGGCCCAGGGTATGAACACCTTCCAAAATACCATGGACGTCAACCATTCTACAATGCATGTCAAAACAATAGTTATGGTAGACCCTCTCGTGACAACCAACACCCACCAAATTACTATGGTCAAGAGCCATTCCGAGGTGCATACCAAGATGATAGATATCATGGACCCCCTTGTGGTTACCAACAAGCCCCATCATATGTCCACAACCCACCTCCTCATCATAACTTTGAACCACCACACTCACAAGCCCCCTATCACCATTCACTCCCATATGACCCTAACCCTTATCCACACCAATTCCAATCCAATTACTCCTAAGAACCACCACTTCTCTATGCACCATGTCCATATCCATCAACCCAAGAATCAAGGGAGCGTTTTAAGGAAACAGTGGAAAGACTTCATGCAACCCTTCGCCAACTGGATCAAGCGATAAATTGATTACCTTCATGACGTTTGGATACTCAAGGAACCCCCATGGCTTCATGTGGGAAATCTAACGATGAACGTAGCATGAAGGAGATATTAGAAACTCCGGTGGACAGTAAGGAGCATGACTTTGTACTGGAACAATTGAAGGAAGCCGAAATCATCCAAGAAGAAGAAGAATTGGTTGAAGACTTAGGAGATGCTGAACCTCCAAGGGAATCCAGAGTTTTGGAAAATTCCATCAAGGAAATTACAATTGATGCTAAGGAGGACAGTGCACAACCCCCAAAGCAGGTATCTTATGAAGAACTGGATGGAACAACCCAAGACGCGAGTTTCCTTGATAATGATAATCACGAGTCAAGTTCTCCTAGTAATGAACTTGCATCCGCAAGTGATTTATTTGAGACAGAAGAATCTTCCCCAAGTGAATATGAAGACAATGCTGAGGTAGACTTTTCTCAACCTCCAACTTATGACTTGAGTGATGAGGAAGAAATCAAAGACTCTGATCAAGACACGGTTGCAATTGAAGAAGTTTGCAAAGAAGTGGAGGAACTAACAGAGGGAACAAAGGAAGCAGAGCTTGTAGAATCACTGGAAACACATATTCCAAGGCCACTACCACCCAATTCCAACTTCAAGTGGGTAAAATCCTTAACCTTTATCTTTAGTTTTTCACTTGAATATGGTTTGCTTGAAATAGATGGCCAGCTTAGAGCTCTCTGCGGCTTTAAGGGTAAGAGGAAAATGGTTCGTACTCAGAGCTGGTATGCAAGATCCAATAAGAATCCACGCTTCAATCTGAAGCGCAAGGATTGGTATCAAGTTCGATTAAATGGGTCTCGGAAGCTGTTTGGTCGCTTCAGTGAGAATTCAAATCGCTCACCACCCAACTGGAAAAATGCAGATCAAGACAAAAACGGGTGTAAAAGTAAGGTTTGGGATCCTAGAATCTATTCTGACATTCAACACCCCGGGAACCTTGACGCCTGTTTGAACTTACTCAAGGGCTTTACATGCCTTATTTGGGACCCCAGAGGCTGTTGGCATTCTAAACAATGGTGGAGATTTCTGAATGAATTCAAACACAAGCCACCATAACAAGAAGCTCACCAGAATGTCCAACTTAAGGACTTTAACTAAAAGTGCTAGGTGGGAGACAACCCACCATGATATGATCGTTCCTTTTTCAATTTCAATTTTATTTCATTTTGTTCGTTTTTCAGTTTTATTTTATTCTATTTTATTGAACCTGGAATTATGCATAGCATACACATCAGCATTGCATTTTGCATACTGCATAAAAAAAATCACCCCACGCGAGCGCGCAGGCCACGCATGGGCATCGATTGGAAATCGGCGTAAAGATCCAATGCCCATAAAGTTGGGCTGGAATCGTGCGGCTGGTGTGCATTAGGCACAAATTGGGCCACGCATTCGTGTCAGTAACGTGATCACGTCACTTACACTACACACACACCACGCGAAAGCGTGAGCGACGCGTACGCGTCAAGTGGATATTACGGCCCCCTAAGTGGAAACAGAGAGTTGCACCAAAACGACGCTGGAATTGTGCATTTAGCACAAATCCAAGCGACGCGTTCGTGTGTTTCATGCGTTCGCGTCACTTACATTATACCTCACTTACGCGATCGCGTCAAAAACCCGTCCGCGCCATTCCCTTTCCACCCCAATCACGCGATCACGTGCTCTACGCGTTCGCGGGGATTTGAATCCACTAAAACAACCCACGTGAAACCCTAACCCCCTCGCGTCAACCTATCCTCTTCTTCCTTCCTCCTCTGCACTCTCTCTTCCCTCCTCTGTAACCCACCACCACCGACCAGCCACCAGAACCGCCGTGCCCGTGCCGCCGCACCACCTCGCCACCACCGCGACACCCCCTATCTCTTCTTTCTTCTCTTCTCCTTTCCCCCCTCTTCCTCCCTACGGCCTGCCGCCGCGCCGCCGTGTTGCCGCCACCACCACCACACTCCCACCATCTCTCTAATCCATACTTTTCTTCCTCTACACACCAGGTTCTGCCAAACACCGATTCCTCTATCAGTTAGTTGCATATTTTTCAAATTCTATTCAAATTAGGATAGTTAGAGATGCATGATCGTAGTGGATTTTAGGTGGTTAGGTAGCTAGGATGTAGTTAGTGAATTTAGGCCTGATAATTGCGCCGTTCTTATTACCTATTTTTATCTGATTTGCAATTTTGAATTTGCTGTGATGATGATGCTGTTCATATGCTGTTCTTTACTGTTTGATGCTGCTATTACAATGTTCTTTAATGTTCTTGCTATTTGTTACTCTTTTCAGCATTAATTTAATGTCATATGAACTGCATTGGTTGCGGTTTATCACTCGGGAACATCCAATTTTAGCCGGAATACTGCCCAATTTTTTTCAACAATTTTGTTTCCCTCAAATCCCATTCATGCATTTGTTTTGTTAAATTAGAATTTTGCATTAAATTGGCTATAACCAAACCAATTCATGGATGCATGGGCTAGCTTTCTTACTCTTCCTGGTTCCCTGATTAATAAACTGCATTATTGATGATTTCAGTTTCATTATCCAATTCTGTTATTTATCTGATTCATCATCAATAAACTACAATCTTTGCTTGAATTTGAGTTGATTATTTTTCAAGTTTGTAAATTTATTGTTAACTAGGAAACCCATTATCATGCTACTTACTTTAACTTCCTTTTTAACTCCTACCCATTTTAACTTTCTAACTTCTCTTTTGGTTTTTACCTAACTATTTTAACTTTCTAACTCAAGGCATGATTACTGTTTTTCACAATTAACATAAATTCCACTTATCTTATATTTTGGATTGTGATTTTTTTTTACTCTCAGACTTTTAACTCACATACAGTCCAAAATTTACTTATATTTAACTCATTTCATGCTTCTATTACTCTTTTGCCCTTATGATTATATTGATAAATCCTATTTGCTTACATGTTTTCCTGCTTTAGTTCTTAAACTGTATCCTGTAACTTTCGCTTTTTAGGATGTCTGATCCCAAAAGTAAGGGAAAAGGCAAAGCAACTACAGGTAAACAGAAACGAGGAGAATCCTCCACCACTATCCTCAATATCCTCCATGATGATTCCTGGCGGGAAAAGAATTTTATCCTGCAGGAAAAGGCAGATCAGTTGCTCCCTGCCACATATCAAGTCAAGTTTGCAACAGATACTGTGAGTTTAAGTATCCGGTTTTTGCCACTTCCAGGAACCTATACCTGGAAAGGACTCTCAAAATTCCGGAAGAACTACAGCAATACACCTCAGACCAGATAAAACAGAGAGACTGGTTCTTCCTGGAAAGGAACTTGACTGAGGTTAATACATCCTGGGTCAGGGAATTCTACTGCAACTACTTCAAAATGTCACTGGATGCAATGCACCTCAGAGGGAAGCAGATCTTTATTACTAAGGAAGCTATTGAAGACATCCTCCAACTCCAGCCAAAGTCAGATCAACTGGATGGTTACCAAAAGGCTGAAGAGGATATGAGATTCATGAGATTTGACTGGGACGTAGTAAAGCGGACTATAGCTCTTGATCCTACTGTCCCATGGGTGATGGGCAAGTCCACAGTGGTGCCCAAGGGAATCAAGCTTCTCTATCTAAATGATGAGGCCCGGCTTTGGCAACAGATTCTGAGTAACTACGTGATGCCGAGCACTCATGAGACAGAGGTGCCAGCTGCCATGATCACCCTCATCTGGTATGTGATGGAGGATAAGGACCTTTATCTTCCCCGCTTCATCCGATATTACATGGCCAGGGTCCATGTCAGAGGCACTCTGCCCTTTCCATATCTGATCACTCAGCTAGGCCGCTGAGCTGAGGTGCCCTGGGAGCTCGCAGATGAGAAGCCAACTGCCATCGACTGCAAGAAAATTATCCCTCACAGCAGGAAGTTTCAAGCTTTGGGCTACAGGCCGCCTTTCCTTACTACTTTTGCTAAGGCAGCCACATCTTCTGCTGCCTGATAAACCCCGTTTTGACGGTTTATCTTGTGCTTGATTTAGGGGATTTTATAACCTTTTACCCACATTTATTCAATGAAATAGCATGGTCTTATAACTTCTCCCTTAATTGTGCTTAAGAGTGAAAACATGCTTTTTAGGACTTAGAATAGCTAAATCTAATTCACCTTGGTTCCATTAGATGCCTTGATATGTTTGTTAAGTGATTTAAGGTTTAGGAGGCAAAGATTGGATCAAGGGAATGAAGAAAGAAGCATGAAAAGTTGGAGAACTCATGAAGAAATGAAAGAACCGGAAAGCTGTCAAGCCGACCTCTTCGCACTTAAACGACTATAACTTGAGCTACAGAGGTCCAAATGATGCGGTTTCAGTTGGGTTAGAAAGCTAACATCCGGGGCTTCTAAACGATATAAGATTTGCCATAGTTGCTACACGTATGGTGGTGCGCATGTGTATAGTACGCGCACGTGCCGTTGCTGCCACCTGGTTCACTTAAAGCAAAACGTGGCCAGCGATTTTAGAAGCCTTGTGGGCCCAATCCAACTCATTTCTGATGCTATTTAAACCAAGAATTGAAGGGATAATGAGGATACTCTCATACTTTAGAAGTTAGTTACCATTAGTCATAGTTTAGTTGTAGAAGTAGTTTCTAGAGAGAGAAGCTCTCACTTCTCTCTAGGATTAGGATTAGGGTTAGGTTTAGTTCTTAGATCTAGATTTTAATTCATCTTCTTCTACTTCTATCTTCTCAATACCTTGTTGTTACATTCATTCTTCTTCCATTCTTTTATTGTAATTTCCTTTATGTTGTTCTTATATTTTGTTGTAGATCTACTATTGTTCCTTCCATTTTCTTTCAATTCAATAAGAGGTAATTCATAATAATTGTTCTTCTTTTCTTTTCTATTGTTGATCTCTTGCCTTTTGGTGCGCAAAATTGTGAACAATACTTTTCACAACTCTCATAATCCCCGGTCATGAACCCCAAAAACTTGGTGGCTCAATACCATGGCATTACACAACTTCGCACAACTAACCAGCAAGTGCACTGGGTCATCCAAGTAATAAACCTTACGCGAGTAAGGGTCGATCCCACGGAGATTGTTAGTATTGAAGCAAGCTATGGTCATCTTGTAAATCTTAGTCAGGCAAACTCAAATGGTAATGGTGATGAACGAAAATAACACAAAGGTAAAGATAGAGATACTTATGTAATTCATTGGTAGGAACTTCAGATAAGCGCATGAAGATGCCTTCCCTTCCGTCTCTCTGCTTTCCTACTGTCTTCATCCAATCCTTCTTACTCCTTTCCATGGCAAGCTTA
>NC_029779.3:23462797-23463437 GCF_000817695.3 Arachis duranensis
ACCAGCATCTTGCCCTTCTCTGGCGTTTAACGCCAGTCTGGTGCCCCTTTCTGGCGTTAAACGCCCAGAATGGTGCCATACTGGGCGTTAAACGCCCACCAGCTAACCTCACTGGCGTTTAAACGCCAGTGGGTGCGTCCTCCAGGGTGTGCTGTTTTTCTTCCTGTTTTTCATTCTATTTTTGCTTTTTTCATGGATTTTGTGACTTTTTATGATCATCAACCTACAAAAGAGATAAAAATAACAAAAGAAAATAATTAATTATAAAACATTGGGTTGCCTCTCAACAAGCGCTTCTTTAATGTCATTAGCTTGACAGAGGACTCTCATGGAGCCTCAGAAATGCTCAGAACCGTGTTGGAACCTCCCAACACCAAACTTAGAGTTTGAATGTGGGGGTTCAACACCAAACTTAGAGTTTGACTGTGGGGGCTCTACACCAAACTTAGAGTTTGACTGTGGGGGCTCAGTTTGGCTCTATTTTGAGAGAAGCTCTTCATGCTTCCTCTCCATGATGACAGAGGGATATCCTTGGGCCTTAAACACCAAGGATTCTTCATTCACTTGAATGATCAACTCTCCTCTATCAACATCAATCACAGCCCTTGCTGTGGCTAGGAAGGGTCTGCCAAGGATAATG
>NC_029779.3:23466405-23466648 GCF_000817695.3 Arachis duranensis
GGCTGGCGTTTAAACGCCAGTCTGTCCTTCTTCACTGGGCGTTTTGAACGCCCAGCTTTTTCTGTGCAATTCCTCTGCTGTATGTTCTGAATCTTCAATTCTCTGTATTATTGACTTGAAAAGACACAAATTACAAATATTTTTGGATTTTTAATAATAAGAACAAATCAAAATACAACAAGAATCAAATAACAATGCATGCAAGACACCAAACTTAGCAGTTTGTATACTACTGACACTAAC
>NC_029779.3:23466816-23467081 GCF_000817695.3 Arachis duranensis
AAATTGACACCAAACTTAAGATGAGACACTGGACTCAAACAAGAAATATTTTTGGATTTTATGATTTTTTTTTGATTTTTTTTTGTGTTTTCGAAAATTAAGTGGAAAAAGGTATCAAAATTCTTAATGAGAATTCCAGGAATCAGTGCAATGCTAGTCTAAGACTCCGGTCCAGGAATTAGACATGGCTTCACAGCCAGCCAAGCTTTCAAAGAAAGCTTCGGTCCAAAACACTAGACATGGCCAATGGCCAGCCAAGCCTTAG
>NC_029779.3:23469896-23470608 GCF_000817695.3 Arachis duranensis
GAGATTTACAATGGTGTTGTGTTATTGGTTATTGTATATATGTGAATATTGTGAATATGTTTGCTTTTTGCTTCTTTGTTAGTTTTTAGTTTGTTCTCTTTATTTGCTCCTATTTTTTTATTTTTTTGCCCTCTCTTGCTATCATGAATTCTCACTTTGGCTATGAGTGTAGTTACAACTATGTTGTAGGTGATGAGAACTTCAATGAGAATGTGTATCAAGGATGGGACAATCAAAGGTGGGAGGAGCCATATGCTTATGATCAATCCTCATGGCAACAACCTCCACCAATGCACTATGAAGAAGAGCCATTCTATGATGCATATCAATCCAATGGCTATGGTGAATCTCCTTGTGACTTTCAAGAACCACCACCATATGCCAATGATCCATACCCTCAACATAACTCCCAACCATACTCACAAGCCCCCTCTTACCAACCACCTTCATATGACCCTAATCCACATGAGCCATATGAACCACACATAGAGCCACCATCACTCCAACATCAATATTTTCAAGAGCCACCCCCTCCACATTATTACCAAGATGAACCACCTCCCATATATGAAAATTTCCAACCACAAGATGAATACTACTTTCCACCACAACCTCCCATGGAAGAATACTTATGTCCTTCAATCCAAGAGCCCTATGATCCTACTCATGATATCCAAGCGGAACAAGAGTCAAGGGATCATCTCAAGGAAGC
>NC_029779.3:23470757-23471418 GCF_000817695.3 Arachis duranensis
CAAAATGATGAATCCTTCCACCCACCCCAATCTCTAATGGATGAAACCCTTGGTGTTCTTGTTCAATGGCAAGAAGAGATGAAAAGGGATGTGCAAAATTTCATGGCCGCCTTGGATGCGGTAACAAATCAATTAGCCTCCCAATGTTTGAATATTCAAGGAACTCCCATGGCTACATGTGGAGAATTAAATGAAGAGCATAGCATGAAGGAGAGATTGGAAACTCCGGTGAGAAATGAGGGAAGTTGCTTTGTATTGGAACAATTGGAGGAAGCTTTAATTGTTGAAGACACGAAAGAAGTGGTAGAAGACTTAGGAGATGCGGAGCCTCCATGGGAACATAGAGTTAAAGAAAATCCCTCCAAGATGATTGAAATTGATGCTAGGGAGGAAAGTGCACACCTTCCAAGGCATATTCCATATGAAGACTTGGATGGGATAGAGAAAGAATTGAGTTTCCTTGGTAATGAAGATCAAGCATTAAGTCTTAGTGGTAAAGAATCCTTTGAGCATGAAGAACCTTCTCCGGTTGGATTTGAAAGCGTCGAGGAGGTAAACTTTTCTCACCCTCCCTATTATGATTTGAGTAAAGGAAAAGGTTTAGATAAAATTGTTGAACAAAGGATTGAGATTAAGAGATCTTGTGAAGAGGTGGAAGTCC
>NC_029779.3:23471890-23483382 GCF_000817695.3 Arachis duranensis
TGTTTTGTTTAGTTAGTTGAGTATATTTGGTAGTTTAGTATGTTAAATAAGGTTTTATGGTGTTTTGGTAGCTGTTTGGAGGTTTGGAATGCTTGGATTGGTGTAAAAACATACCAAAAATTTTTGAAAAACAGAGCACCATCCACGCGTACGCGCACTGCGTGCGTACGCGTGCATCAAGCGTTTTGGACCATCCACGCAAGCGCGCCATGCACGCGTATGCGTGGATTGAGAAGTTCCACCTTCCATACCTTGACCCGAGAGTTAGGCCTGCACTGTGCGGAAATTGGGCCTGAGGCACAAACCTATTTGCGCGCTCGCGCACATGACGCGTACGCGCCACTCTCGAAATAAGCCATCGACGCGCGCGCGTCATGCGTGCGTGCGCGTGGATGCCCTTTCTTCCATCCATTTCTTTTCTTCTCCTCTTTCCATTTCTTTCCTTCTCCTTTCTTCTTCCCTCCTCCAATCCCTCATCCAACACTTCCAAACACCATAGATAACCATTTATTTTAGTTAGTTAATTAGTTAGTTAGTTAGTTTGTTAGATAGCTTTAGTTTAGTTTTCATTTTATTTTCTCCATTTTCATTATAAGTGTTGGCTTATTGATCTTGTTTACTACACATTGTTGCCTCTTATTGCCTAAATGCTATTTTAGCATGAATGTTTTTAGATAATCTTTGTTGGATTCTATGATTGAGGTTATATTTAACTTGGTTTTGAATTTTTCATGCTTACCTTTTAAGAATACCAAGTGATGAGAATTGCCTTCGAACTTGTAACTCTTTTTGAATTGCATGATTTGGCCACCATGTGATTTGAGCCTTATTCTGTGATTAGGCAACCTCTTGATGGATGATGTTATGCATTTACCTTAGTGCATTGTATTTCATGATCATACGCATCCATATACTTTAGCTTGAATGCTTCCATGCTTCCTAATGCTTGTTTTACCTTACAAGTTTACTTAAAACATCTCAAGCACACTAGAATAAGTGAAGTGCATGCTTCTTTTGTGACATCGCCCTTTTATGCTAATGTGTGTTCTAAAAGGCGCCTAATTTAGAATTCACACACTTATTTGTCATTAATGTCACAATAATTCACTCACTCATTTCTAGTGATCTACCTCATTCCAACAATGTATGCTTCCTTGCTTTTAAATCTTCTCATCTTATGGTGTTATATTTTTGTTTTTCATGATGAATGCACCACAAGCAATAACGGAAGCGAGACAAAGAACACGCAGCAATCCGGAGACTCGCCGTACCCCCTTACTCATCTTTGAGTGCACCGAGGACGGTGCAAACTTTTAAGTGTGGGGAGGTCGTCCGACCGATCGGCGATTTTAGGTGACAAGTTTCTAATTCCAACACTTTTGCATTTCATTCTAAGATTTTAGGATTTTTACTTGCATTTTCTTATTTTTTCATATATATACACAATAAGCTTAGTCAAAATAATGAAAATTTTCAAGATTTCTATCTATAGGGCACCAATTGATTTGAGTGAAAACTTTTCATAGAACTTGCTTGAATTATATATATCTTGTGGATCATGTTTTTGAGCTAAGAACACAAGCAAGTGAGATTTGAGCCTAATGGTGTGGTTACATCTTATAACCACTTATTTTCCTTCTTGTGCGCATTATTCTCTTTCTACGAATGTAATCTTTGATTTGTTTGATCCTTTATGTCCATTACTTTGTGTATTCATGCATTTATATGATTGAGGCCATCATTTCATTAGCCTACTTACCCAAAAAGCCTTACCTTTTATCTTCCATTGTTAGCCAAATTTGAGCCTACGATTAACCCACTTGTTCTTAATTTTAGCACATTACAAGCCTAAAGCGGAAAACAATAAATGTCCTTAATTTGGATCTTTGATTAGCTTAGGCAAAAGTTCCGTGTTCTATATTTTCTAATATATATTAGAGTAATATAATTTGAAAATATTTTAGTTAAAATTAAAGAAAGATATCTAGTATATTTATATATCTTTAATAGAAAGATATCTATATAATATCTTATTTATATATTTCTTTTTATATTTCTATATTTATTTTTATACTTATTTTTATTCAAAAAGAATAATATATATTAAAAAAATAAAAAACGAAATCCAATTTTATTAATAATTAGATAGTGTAGGAATCTTGGGACATTGGGTGAATAAAAGGATAGTTTTGTATTATTATTGGAAATATTGGGAATTGGGTACATACTCATGTATTGATCAAATGTAAAACCTTATGCATTGAGGTTCTTGTATATAGAAAGAAAAATATGCGAAAAACAAAAGAAAAAGAAAAGAAAAATAATATGGAAAAGGAAAAAGAAAAAAATAGAAAAAGAAAGAAAAAGAAGAAAAAGAAAGAAATAAAAAGGGGACAAAATGCCCCAAAGCAAGGTCCAATAAAGATCAATGCATGAGTGTTGTGAAATGAAAAGGGATACATGAGTATGTGAAAAAGTGAAAAATGGGTAGTTAGGTTAGAACTTAATTGTATAGGATGTCATAGGTTAGGTGGGAAGTTTAAGCTTATCAAAGATTCAAAATTCAAGCTCACTTGACCAAATATGCATCCTACCTTGACCCTAGTCCCATTACAACCAAAGAAAAGACCTTATGATATATGTATGCATGCATGAAATATTTGTTGATTGTTAGAAGAAAAACAAATCTTGGAAGGCATGATTAGAGGAGAATTGAGTGAATCAACCCTAAACACTTGAGCGAATAGAGTGCAAACACTTCCAGTGAGAGTTCGATGCTCAATTACATGTTTTCACCTACAATCATCACTCTTCATGCAAGTTTGTAAAAATATTTAATAACTCAATTCAATTGTGGTTTGGCATAGTTGTTAATACCTTTTGCCCTTGTGCTTATATATGCTTCTTGGGAATTAATTTATTTTGACCAAGCAATTGCATTCATGTAGATAGTTGCATATAGATAGATTGCATTTAGTTAGTTTTCATTGAATAAATGTTGATCCCTTTGCTTTCTCTTGGTTTTAGCATGAGGACATGCTTGGTTTAAGTGTGGGGAGGTTGATAAACCCCATTTTGACGGTTTATCTTGTGCTTGATTTAGGGGATTTTATAACCTTTTACCCACATTTATTCAATGAAATAGCATGGTTTTATAACTTCTCCCTTAATTGTGCTTAAGAGTGAAAACATGCTTTTTAGGACTTAGAATAGCTAAATCTAATTCACCTTGATTCTATTAGATGCCTTGATATGTTTGTTAAGTGATTTAAGGTTTAGGAGGCAAAGATTGGATCAAGGGAATGAAGAAAGTAGCATGAAAAGTTGGAGAACTCATGAAGAAATGAAAGAACCGGAAAGCTGTCAAGCAGACCTCTTCGCACTTAAACGACTATAACTTGAGCTACAGAGGTCCAAATGATGCGGTTTCAGTTGGGTTAGAAAGCTAACATCCGGGGCTTCAAAACGATATAAGATTTACCATAGTTGCTACACGTATGGTGGTGCGCACGCGCATAGTACGCGCACGCGCCATTGCTGCCACCTGGTTCACTTAAAGCAAAACGTGGCCAGCGATTTTAGAAGCCTTGTGGGCCCAATCCAACTCATTTCTGATACTATTTAAGCCAAGGATTGAAGGAGAAATGAGGATACTCTCATACTTTAGAAGTTAGTTACCATTAGTCATAGTTTAGTTGTAGAAGTAGTTTCTAGAGAGAGAAGCTCTCACTTCTCTCTAGGATTAGGATTAGGATTATGTTTAGTTCTTAGATCTAGATTTTAATTCATCTTCTTCTACTTCTATCTTCTCAATTCCTTGTTGTTACATTCATTCTTCTTCCATCCTTTTATTGTAATTTCCTTTATGTTGTTCTTATATTTTATTGTAGATCTACTATTGTTCCTTCCATTTTCTTTCAATTCAATAAGAGGTAATTCATAATAATTGTTCTTCTTTTCTTTTCTATTGTTGATCTCTTGCCTTTGTAGTTAGATCTCTCTTTAATTCTTACAATTTATGTTGTTTACTTTTATTGCCTTTTATGTGTTTGTTGAAATGCCTCTTCTAGATATAGTATAGATTTTGTTCCTCTTGGCCTAGGTAGAGTAATTAGTAACACTTGAGTTATCTAATTCCTTTGTTGATTGGTAATTGGAGAGATTGCTAATTGGTTTGGAGTGCACTAAAGCTAGTCTTTCCTTGGGAGTTGGCTAGGACTTGTGGCTCAAGTCAATTCATCCACTTAACTTTCCTTTATTTAGTAAGGGTTAACTAAGTGGTAGCAATGAACAATTCTCATCACAATTGAGAAGGATAACTAGGATAGGACTTCTAATTTTCATAACTTGCCAAGAGCCTTTTATAGTTGTTAGTTTATTTTCATTGCCATTTACTTTTCATGCTTCTTATCCAAAACCCCAAAACACATTTCTAACCAATAACAAGACACTTTATTGTAATTCCTAGGGAGAACGACCCGAGGTTTGAATACTTCGGTTATTAATTTTAGCGGTTTGTTACTTGTGACAAACAATATTTTGTATGAAAGGATTATTGTTGGTTTAGAAACTATACTTGCAACGAGAATTCATTTGTGAAATTCTAAACCGTAAAAAATCCAATCATCACTGCCCCTTCAGCACCTACGGCACCAGCCACCACCACAGCACCTCCACCTGCTTCAGAGCCCGTCTACCACCTTGTGCACCGCCTGTTCAAGCGCCTAGACCAGATGGAGCGTCACAACCAGCGGCGATACGAGAGGATTGAACGTCGCAGCAAGCGCCGCTTTGAGCACTTAAAGTTGATGATTTGATCTGGTAGTGATATCCCCTCCGAGCCCGACACACTATCAGAGCCATCTGATGCGAAGGCGGACGATCCTAAGGAGGAGGCACATGCAGAGACTGAGCAGGGAGGACCTGAGCAGGCTGTACCACATCATGAGGAGCCACATCAAATACAGCCCACAGATCAAGAGGTTCCCCTATAGACAGAGCCTCCACCTCAGTAGGCAGCTCCTCCGACACTCATAGAGACTACAAACCCTCAGCTTACCATCGAGACACCAGCAGCACATCCTTTCGGAGATGACACTTCTTTACACCCAGCTTGAAAGAGCATCGAGGACAATACTATAATTTAATTGTGGGGAGGTCGCCTTCTCTGGCGAATCTTTTTGGTGAACCACTATAGACTCTTCTATCTTATTTTGCTTATTTTCTATGTTTTCATTTTATTTTTATTTTTTTTATCTTATCTTATTTTGTCTTTTAGTGCTTGCACATTTTTCTTTTGCTTTTGCTGTATTTTTATTTTATTTTTGCATTTTACACTTTGGGCTGTATATATCTTAGATATTTAGCTTAATTTGCACTTTTAGCTTATTAGTTATAGAATATGTGGATTAATTAGCATAGTTTACCCTTTTAGCATATGATAAGTTGGTTTAATTGAGAATAAAAGAGTAAACTTGAAGCTTTAGTGTAACAGAATCAAAATAATCCACACACCTTGTATATATATATATATCAATACATGTTGGTTAGTTGACAATATTTTTCAAAGAATTTACCTATTTTTATAAAAGCCATTCTAGAAGTCACATTGGGTTGAATAGAAACTCTTAATTTCTACTTACATGACGTACATAACTAATATATGGTTCTGAGTCAAAGAACACACAACCCGTGAGTTTTTGAGCTTAATTGTATGATTATATTCAACCATAAATTTCATTCCAGTGTGTTTCGCACTTCTTTTCTATGCTTGCAATCTTTACTTTGTTTTAGTCTATATATCCAATATAGAATGTAGATACATACCTACATATGATTGAGGCCACTATTTAAATTTTTGCTCACTTATCCCAAATAAACTTACCTTTTACGTCACCCTTGTTAGTCCCCTTGAGCCTTTTAATCCCCTTCTATTCTATAACCACATTACTAGCCTTAAGCAGAAAAACAAATTAAAAATTCCAAGGTGAATCCTTGGTTAACTTAAGATAGAAATTATGTATCAAGTAAGTGTGGGACATTTATGGGAACATGGGATGATAGAAAAAAAAAGTATTAACTGATAAAATTATTTGAAATTTGGGAGCATACTCATGTGAAACCAAAATAATTAAAACACCATGTGCATTGATATATTGTTTTTATATATGAAAAAAGTATTTATTATTAAGTAATTAAATAAGGGGACAACAGTACCCCAATGCAAAATAGAAGAATCAATGCACATGGAATAAAATCAAAAATATAAGTGGTGCATGAATATGTAACACAAGTAGGAAGATTTGGGTAGCTAGGCAAGATTTTTAAAATAGAGTATGTATATGTTAGGTAAGATCTTAGACTAGTCAAGGATTCACTTTATTAGCTCACTTAGCCTTATATATACATCCTCACCATTACCTTAGCCCCATTACAACCTTGAAAAAGACCTCATGATGTTTGTATGTATACATTAGATATTTGTTGATTGGTTAGATAAAGAACAAAGTTTTAGAAAGCATGACTAGAAAAGAATAGAGTGATTAACCCCAAACACTGAGTGATTGGAGAGTAAACACAAATACAATGAGGGTTCAATAGCTCATTCCCATATATCCATGTTTAATTATTAATTGTCTTGCAAGTTTGTGAACTATCTTAACTCAACTCAATTGTGACTGTGCTTTAATATGATTTGGCTTTAATTATACATATATGATTCCTTGAAAATATGAACCAATTCAACCATATGTAAGCTTTATATATATAAGTGAATAGTAAGTAGAATTGCATAACTCATTTAGGTAGCTTGCATTTAGAATAGATTGCATTGTACAAGATTCCACCATTTTACCTTCATTCTCTTTTCTTGGATTTAGCATGAGGACATGCTAATGTTTAAATGTGGGGAGGTTGATAAACTACTATTTTATGATTTATCTTACGCTCAATTGAGTGATTTTATCAATTCTTCACCCACTTATTCATATGAATTGCATGATTTTACAATTCCTTCCGTATTTTATGATATATGCGAAAATATGTTTTCCATGCCTTAAAAATGTTAAATTTAATTATTCTTTATTACCATTCGATGTCATGATCTGTGTGTTGAGTATTTTCAGGCTTTATAGGACAGGAATGACTTAGAGGACAGAAAGAAAACACGCAAAAATGGAAGGAATGCACAAAATGGAGTTTATGAAGAATCGGCAGCGATGCAAACGCATGGACGACGCGACCGAGTGCCTTGCGCAAAATGGCATCGACGCGAACGCGTGAACGATGCGGACGCGTGACTAGCGCGAAACACAACTGACGCGGACGCGTGACTGATGTGGACGCGTGGAAGAGAAAAACTCCAGATGACGCAAACGCGTGATTCACGCGAACACTTGACAGACCCACGTGCAAAAAATTGCAGAAGTCGGCCCAGCATTTTCTGGACCCTTTTCGGTCTAGATCCAAGCCCAAAAAACACAGATTAGAGGCTATAAAGTGAGGGAATTCATCCATTCATTCAACAATTTGATACAACAACTTTTATATTCACAATTTTAGGATTAGATGTAGTTTCTAGAGAGAGAGGTTCTCTCCTCTCTCTTAGGTTTTGGTATTAGAATCTCTTTTAGTCATTAGGATTGTTTCTTCATACCAGGTTCAATATTCCTTTATTTTGATTTCTCTTCTACTTTTAGATACCATAATGCTTTTATTTATTAATGACTTATGTTGCCAAATTGGCTTATGAACTTTTCCATGTTAGATTTGATTTCTTTTATTAATGCAATTTGAGGTATTTCAGATATATGATTTTTATTTAGCTTTCTATATTCTTGGCTTTGGTTGAGTAATTAGAGACTCTTGAGTTATCAAACTCTTTTGTTGATTGATAATTGGAAGTTGCTAATTGACTTGAATTCTACTAACTCTAGTCTTTCTTTAGAAATTGACTAGGACTTGAGGATTCATATTGATTTATCCACTTGACTTACCTTCATAGTTAGAGGTTGACTAAGTGGGAGCAAACGGGTAGTTCTCATCACAATTGATAAGGATAACTAGGATAGGACTTCTAATTTTCATACCTTGCCAAGAGTTTTCTTAGCTATTGATTTATTAATTCCTGCAATTTATTTCTCTTGTTCAAACTTTTCAAAAACCCAAAAATACTGTTTTTCATAACCAATAATAAAATACACCTCCCTGCAATTCCTTGAGAAGACGACTCGAGGTTTGAATACTTCAGTTATTTATTTTTATTGGGTTTGCTTAAGTGACAAACAAAACTACTGGGTTTTGTTACTTGTTACAACCAAAACTTTTGCACGAAAGGATTCTCTGTTGGTTTAGAAACTATACTTACAACGCAAACTTATTTGTGAATTTCTTTACCGATAGAAATCAGTTCGTCAATTATCGTGCGAACTTGGTGTCCAGGCGTGTTCTAAGTACACAAAATAGCATGGTCACACAGCGCAACCCCCCTCTTGGTGAATCTGACATCCAAGGTCCTTCAAAGGTTTCAACGAAGGGTCGGCCGAGGATGAAGAGGCTTGGATCTGAATTTGACACCTCAATCAAGAAATCTATGCGAAGAAAGAAGAAGAATCCACCGCTGGTATGTGTTTCCTTTTTCCTTAGTTTCGAACCACTTGATAACATGACTAGATGGATAAAGTTGTAACTGTTATTCACTTTTTGTCTATGCATGTTTGTTATTTTTAGGAAGTTGATCAAGCATTGAATCAAGATATAGTGGGGGGTTTTGCTGGGAGAGCGAATGAATCACAAGAACATGGTGGGTTCTTGTCATTGTTAAACTCATTTCGACCTACTTAGAAGAATTTTGATTATAGATTTGTTTGGACCTTTTTACTCTTATCATTGCCAAATTATTCAAGTTGTTAAATAAATAAATATTGTTAACAACGATATATCATTATTTATTGAGTTTATGTCTATTGATTAATATTGTCAACCTCTGACAAGTTTGTTAAGTTTGAATTTTGCTTACCAGTGAAGGTTATGTGATATTAATTAACAAACACGGAAGACACATCTCGCGGAAGACACATCCATATGAATACACGTAATAGAAAGTCGTACTCGCAGAAGACACATCTCGCAGAAGACACGAAAGACACATTCGTAAAAGATACATCTCGTAGAAGACATATCCCTACGAAGACATCTCCTAGAAAGTCACATCTAGAAGACACTTCCTGGAAAAAGACAAATCCCTATGAAGACACATCGTAAAAAGTCACTTCTAGAAGACACTTCTTGAAAAAGACACATCCATATATAGCCACCTGCAATAAGTCACAGCAGAAAACACCTCTCCTGGAAAAGACACATCCAAATTTCAACAACATCCAAACCAAAACATTGACAAAAGACACCTGTACTGGATGACACATCTGTGGAAAGCCACTCTAACGATGCAAGACTAAAACAGACACATAAAGCAGAATTTACACCTCCACCAGAACACAGTTCCATTTTCAGACACGTGCATGCAAAATATGACTAACAATGCATGACTAAGATAAGATTTGACATCCAGAGAGATGTAAGAACCTCAACAGGTGTATTCATTGGCAAGAATTATACTTAAAAAATGCATTAGTTGTCGAGCCTGTGTACAAAATTATCCCAAACCAAGGTGCAAAAAACAAAATTCATATCAATAATACATGCATTATCGTTGAATTAACTAACAAAGTTTGTCAGAGTCTAAAGTGCAACTACCCATAAACAACTTAACAATAGTCACATTGTGTAGGAAAAGCAATTTGTCTAGTCCCAACAAAATATAGCATAGGATGTGAGGATATTTCCTCCACATATAAACAAGGACGTAATATGGAGCCTACATCTTTCCATATGTTAGCTCCTTCTGGTGGACTTTTTATTCGGCTTTCCTCCAGCCCACTGAAGTATGCTCTTTGTATCAGGAGCTGTGAATGGAGTCCTAACCTCCATACGTTTGTTCCTTGGTTGGTTGCGCCGCACAGGAGGTCGAGCACGGCTGTCAAGGGCATTCAAGGCAGCTCCAATGGATATATTTTTGTGACATAGGATGATGTTCAATATTATTTCCAACCTATATAACTTGACAATGTCCTGCATATAAAAATCAATGTTAAAGAACTGCTTGTCAGTACAGACATTGACCTGTGAATAAAAAATATGGTAATAAGGTATATAGGTTAGGGAGCTCACATATTGCCAGTCATGTAGTTTCCTGCCTTCGTTCCAGTACTCCATGTATTTTATTGTATACACACCACAGTCAAATCTAAGCAAACGGAAAAAATGTAATTTTATTAGTGGAACAACTCAATGTAACTAAACAATTAATACATTGTGAGATTTTGGAGGGAAAAATCACCCATTTGGTTGTATTGGCACAGAGGCATAAGTGCAAGGCAGCCCTTTTTGTGTGGGCCTATAAGTTGGGATAGCCACCTGTGCAATGTCTTCAATGATCCTCGCCTAGGACACAAACAACTAAACTTAAACGGAATACAAAAGACTAAGTATGCTTAAAATATACACTCATTCTCAACTGAATTTGTTGCTCCATGTATCATGTAACACTCTACCATACAGAGTCTTATGCTTAAGTCATAATTCAGAGATGGCAAGGTATTACGACCTCTAAAATAAAAATTTAGTACGTATAGTAGTATGAATGATTGATTATAACTAGGAGCCTTTGTAAAAAAAAAGGGTAAACAAAAATCGCAACTCGAAAGCGCAACACTCCGATCGATAACTTAACGAACAAGGATACCCAACGCGTGATTATATATATACAAAGGAGAGTCAAAAACAGGAATATCAATACTCAAAATCCGGCTGCGAAGATAACCGGTCCGGGCATAACAATATATACATATGATAAAAATAAGGAAAACTCCAAAGGAAACCCAAAGGGACACAAATACATAAAACCTATTCTCCAAAATCTCCCATAAGAGGAGTCATCACAGTTTGTATTATTTGATGGAGATAAAAGTATCTAAGCAAAACATATAAACCAAAACATAGCCCCGAGAACAAAGGATCTTCGCAAATCTAGAAGTCTCCAGCATGCATCAGCGGGACACCTCACGTCCTGCATCTGAAAACCACAAAATCCGCATGGGTGAGAACCAGAGGTCCCCAGCATGGTAACAGCTTCCACATATATAATACATAATAATGGAGGAAAGCCGAAGGCAATCCTAGAACTTCCTCCAAATAATATCAAAGCTTATAAACAAGCTAAACCATAAAGGGCATCTAACTAAAGATACTTCAGTCTAACTAACACTTCCCTTTCCAATTCCTTCAAACCTCCCAACCACCAACAGGAGTATAATGTAGCAAACACAGTTATATCAAACAAAGAATATACAAATAGGAACAGTTAAGGCATTTAGACAATTAGCAAGTAATATGCAGTCAAATAGGCAATCTCAAACAATTCATATAGTATGCAT
>NC_029779.3:23485973-23486966 GCF_000817695.3 Arachis duranensis
TTTTTAAAATTAAATCTTTTTCAAATATCTTTTTCAAATATATCTTTTTATCTTTTATCTTATCTTTTTTAAAATTTTATCTTTTTCAAAATTTGATTTCAAAATATCTTATCTAACTTCTTATCTTCTTATCTTTTTCAATCAACTAACTAACTTTTTGTTTGTTTCTTATCTTTTTCAAAACCACCTAACTACTTTCCCCTCTCTAATTTTCGAAAATTCTCTCTCTCTTTTTCAAAAATTCTTTTTGTTCTAAATTTTAATTTTAATTATATTTTATCTCTAATTTTCGAAAATTACTAACCTCTTTTCAAAAATTATTTTCGAAATTTCTCTTCTCTTTTCTTCTTCTATTTAATTATTTAATTACTAACACTTCTCTTCACCTCTCTTCATCCAAAAAATCCGAATCCTTCCTTCTTCTTTCTTATACCCCTTTCTTCTTTTACTAACATAAGGGAATCTCTATACTGTGACATAGAGGATTCCTCTTTCTTTTCTTGTTTTCTTCTCTTTCATATGAGCAGGAACAGGGAAAAAAGTACTCTTGTTAAAATTGATCCAGAACCTGAAAGGACTCTGAAGAGAAAATTAAAAGAAGCTAAATTACAACAATCCAGAAATAACCTTTCAGAAATTTTCGAACAAGAGAAGGAGATGGCAGCCGAAAATAATAATAATAATAATGCAAGGAGAATGCTTGGTGACTTCACAAAGCCAACATCCAAGTTTGATGGAAGAAGCATCTCCATTCCTGCCATTGGAGCCAATAACTTTGAGCTGAAACCTCAGCTAGTTGCCTTGATGCAACAAAACTGCAAGTTTTATGGACTTCCATCTGAAGATCCTTATCAGTTTTTAACTGAGTTCTTGCAGATCTGTGAGACTGTAAAGACGAATGGAGTTGATCCTGAAGTCTACAGACTCATGCTTTTCCCTTTTGCTGTAAGAGACAGAGCTAGAATATGGTTGGATTCACAACCTAAGGATAGC
>NC_029779.3:23488543-23489245 GCF_000817695.3 Arachis duranensis
CCCACACAGTCAAACTCTAAGTTTGGTGTTGTGAGGCCACAACCAAACTCTAAGTTTGGTGTTCAAACTCCATATCCAAACTCTAAGTTTGGTGTTGGGACTACACTAACATGACCTGATCACCTTGTGGCTCCATGAGAGCCACTGTCAAGCTATTGACATTAAAAGAAGCGCTTGTTGGGAGGCAACCCAAGTTTATTTATCTCATTTTTATTATATTGTTATTTTGTGTTTTATTAGGTACATGATCATGAGGAGTCACGAAAAAATCAAAAAAATTAAAAATAGAGTCAAAAACAGAAGAAAAAAATTTTTCACCCTGGAGGACGCACGGGCTGGCGTTCAACGCCAGTAAAGTGCATCTGGCCGGCGTTCAACGCCAGAATAGAGCACCATTCTGGCGCTGAATGCCAGAAACAAGCAACATCCTGGCGCTGAACGCCAGGAATGTGCCCAGAGAGGAAAAACTTGCGCTGAACGCCAGTAACAAGCATGAAACTGGCGTTCAACGCCAGAAACATGCTTTACATGGGCGTTGAACGCCCAGAACGTGCACCAATGGGCGTTTAAACGCCAGAATGGTGTGCCAAGGCAATTTACATGCCTATTTGGTGTAGGGATGGAATTCCTTGACACCTCAGGACCTGTGGACCCCACAGGATCCCCACCTACCTCGCCCTCTCTCTTTCCATTCATGGTCAT
>NC_029779.3:23489374-23489545 GCF_000817695.3 Arachis duranensis
CCACCTACCTTTACAATTCAACTTCTCTTTCCCACCCAATCCCACCCATATAGCCGAATCCATCTCCCCTCACTCACCTCTATTTTTTTTCTTCTTCTTCTTCCTCTCTTCTTTCTTCTCTTGCTCGAGGGCAAGCAATATTTTAAGTTTGGTGTGGTAAAAGCATAGCTT
>NC_029779.3:23491282-23494139 GCF_000817695.3 Arachis duranensis
TTCTATTTTCTTTTATTCAAATCTCTCTTATTCTTATTCCAAGATATTCATTCGTACCCAAGAACATGATGAATGTGATGAGTCAAATTACCCTCATCATTATTCTCACTTATGAATGTATGTGATTGACAACCACTTCCGTTCTACATGCAACCGAGCTTGAATGTGTATCTCTTAGATTCTCCAACAGAATCTTCGTGGTATAAGCTAGATAGATGGCGGCATTTATGAGGATCCGGAAAGTCTCACCTTGTCTGTGGTATTCCGAGTAGGATTCCGGTAATGAATGACTGTGACGTGCTTCAAACTTGCAAGTGCTGGGCGTTAGTGACAGACGCAAAAGAATCAAGGGATTCTATTCCAGTAGGAGCGGGAACCAACCAGTGATTAGCCGTACTGTGACAGAGTGCGTGAGCATTAGTTTTCACTGCGAGGATGGGATGTAGCCATCAGCCATGGGTGATGCCTCCAGACGATTAGCCGTGCGAGTGACAGCCGCATAGGATCATTTTCCCGAGAGGATTGAAAGTAGCCACCGCTGATGGTGAACCCCTATACACAGCTTGCCATGAAAAGGAGTAAGAAGGATTGGATTGAAGCAGTAGGAGAGCAGGCATCCTTGAGCCATACAGTATCTCCATTCGCTTATCTGAAATTCCCACCAATGAATCTGCATAAGTATTCTATCCCTTTTATTATTTATTTTCCTATTTCTATTTTCGAAAACCCATAAACCATTTTAATCTGCCTAACTGAGATTTGCAAGGTGACCATAGCTTGCTTCATACCAACAATCTCTGTGGGATCGACCCTTACTCACGTAAGGTTTATTACTTGGACGACCCAGTACACTTGCTGGTTAGATGAACGGAGTTGTGAATTCAAATAAAGACAATTATTGAATAAATCCATACAAGTACAAAGAATAGTGATCACAATTTCGTCCACCAGTCACGCATCCCCAACTTGAGTTATACTCGTCATAAACTTGATCATAATCATGATCTATATCCATCACCCTCACTGGTGAATATTTACGGGGGCGAGCTCATCCGGGTCTTTCACAGTGCCCGGCCACACTTATGACATAGGGTCAAAAGAGCTTCGAGTCTCAACCCGGAGCACGTGGTGGCTAGTCACTGCTTCCTCCTAGGGAAACTCTCATCTCCAACAGTGGAAGTGCAACATTCACAATTCATTCAACAGCATATATGCATTTGTACATGGCCATAATCATGGCTCCGCCATAACACGGCAATAAACTAGCCTTCCGGCTCATGGTTAAATCCATAACCAGCCCATTGGCATCACGGTTAAATCCATAACCAGCCATCTCATTAACAAATACGGCCTTTCGACCCATGGCATAACAAGCACTTCCACCACCATCCCCCGCATCTCACATAATCATGCTTGATCCTCAATGATCATTCATTTTTTTCCCTTGCTTCACTCGCAAGTTACCACATACACTAGCCTTTCTTCTCATGGCTAGACATATCATAATGATTTAAGACATAAGTGGTGAGATCGGAGGCTTAGAAGTATGAAACTTGGCTTTTAAAACTCAAAAATCAACTTTGGGATGAAAACAGGTCCACGCGTACGCGCACTCCACGCGCACGCGTGGATGGCCTCAAAAACTTATCGACGCGCAAGCGTCATGCACGCTAACGCGTGGATTAAAAATTTTCCAATCGACGCATACGCGTCAACCACGCGTACGCGTGGGTGTTCTCGTGCCCCAGGCACAACACTGGCACAGTTCTGGCATAACTCTCTGGAAAATGGCTGGGCATTGGGTGCAGCACAATCGGCGCGCCCGCGCACATCACGCGCACGCGTGGATGGCATTTTCGGGAAGAACGGCGCGCACGCGCCAAGTGCGCCCACGCGCAAGGGGTCATTCTGCTAAAAATTTTCTAAGTTAAAAGCTGCAGAATTCACAGATTTTTACCCCAATCTTCCAACGGACATAACTTTCTCATTTTAAATCGTTTTTCACCCGTTCTTCGAACGGCATGGACTTTCCGGATCCAATTTCATTTCTAAACAGATTTGGCACAAAACAGAGATTCGTAGTCCAAGTTATGTCCCGTCAAAGTATGCCCAAAAACCATGTTTTTCGTAAAAAACCACAACATGCCATTTTCAAAACAAGCCATATTCAACTCTTTTCAAAATCAATCAAAACATGCCAAAATATCATCCCTTTTCTTTGAAATCAATCAAAATATGCCAATTTCATCCCCTTTTCTTTGAGATCAATCAAAATATATCAATTTCAACATTAAGCCTCCTCAACTCACACATTGAGACTTTACCACAATATACAAAATTACTATCCCATCATTTTAACCCACTTCACCCAAGTGGCTCAAACTCAAATATTTTGACATATCATATACTCTTCCTCATGCCAATTCTCACAACATCAATTCCACTAAATCATCATGGTATACAATTAATATCATACTCATCGTCAACATGGTTCAACCCACAATTCAACCATAACCAATCATCAAGCATATATCACAACATGCATATTTCTCATACATCATACCATCAAGGCATCATTAATCATCATCACATATATGACCACATCATATATCTCAATCATTAATCAACATCAACCATTCAATGCCTATCTTAGGGCCTCTAGCCTAAGTATTTCCTACCACATTACATATTAGATACGGGAAACCGAAACCATACCTTAGCCGATTTCCCAAGCTCAACCGGAGCACTTCCAAACCACTTATCCACAAGCTCTCAATGCCTCAAAACCTTCAAGAACAGATTTTTCACCACCAAACCCTTTCCAAACTTTTCAAAATCACCAATCAAGCTCCAATAT
>NC_029779.3:23499135-23500289 GCF_000817695.3 Arachis duranensis
TGGTGGAGCCATCTGATATGCCACCGGTCCAATCCTCTCTAGGATCTGAAATGGACCAATGTATCTAGGATTCAACTTCTTTGCCTTAATCGCCCTACCTACTCCCTTAGTCGGAGTAACCTTAAGAAAAACATGATCTCCTTCCTCAAATTCTAAGGGCTTTCGCCTCTGGTCGGCATAACTCTTTTGACGACTCTGCGCCGTAAGCATCCTATCACGGATTTTCTTGACTTGTTCAGTAGTCTCAGCTATCATTTTCAGCCCCAACAAGCTTTTCTCTCCAGCTTCATACCAACATAGCAGAGATTGACATTTTCTCCCATACAAGGCCTCATACGGAGCCATTCCGATGCTCGCATGATAACTATTATTGTATGCAAACTCCTCTAATGGCATATACTGATCCCAACTCGCCGGTTGGTCCAAAACACAAGTTCTCAACATATCCTCTAGTGTTTGGATTGTCCTCTCGAATTGACCATCTGTTTGAGGATGGTAAGCCGTGCTCAAGCTTAATCGGGTTCCAAAAGCTTTCTGAAATGCACCCCAAAACCTTGAAGTGAAACGAGGATCTCTATCAGAGATTATAGTAGCAGGTACACCATGAAGTCTCACAATCTCCTTTATGTATAACCGTGCTAGCTCCTCAAGGGTGTAAGTCATACGAATGGGTAAAAAGTGGGCTAACTTCGTCAGTCGGTCCACAATCACCCAGATATCATCAAAACCAGCCCTAGTCCTTGGCAATCCTGACACAAAGTCCATTGCAATACTTTCCCACTTCCATTGCGGAATCTCTAAAGGTTGCAACATCCCTGAAGGTCTTTCATGTTCAATCTTTACCTTTTGACAAGTTAAGCACATTGATACATATTCCGCCACATTATTCTTCATACCCGGCCACCAGAACATTGCCTTTAAATCATGGTACATCTTAGTACTTCCCGGGTGAATGGAGAATCCGCTTTTGTGTGCCTCCTTTAAAATATCCTGTCTCAAAGTGCCAACATCCGGCATAATGATCCTACCCTTGAATCTCCATAACCCATCTTTTTCTTCCGACACTCTCCACTGTTTTCCTTGCTCAATAGCCGGTAACACCTCCCATAACGCTTCATCATTTTGATGAGCCTTTAGGAGTTCGGACTTAAAAT
>NC_029779.3:23501661-23502245 GCF_000817695.3 Arachis duranensis
TCATCCTTCTTCTTTACCAATAATACTGGAGCACCCCACGGAGAGACACTTGGTCGTATAAAATTCTTTCCCAACAAATCCTCTAACTGAGACTTTAGCTCGTTCATCTCTAACGGTGACATCCTATAAGGAGCACTTGAGATTGGTACCGCCCCGGGCACCAATTCAATAGCAAACTCAACCTCTCGGTTAGGTGGAAACTCATCAATATCATCAGGAAACACTTCCGGAAACTCACACATAACCGGAATCTGCTCCAACCTTTGATCATCACCCGAAACACCCGCGGTTAACAACAGGATACCCTGACATTCGGTTCCGGAACAGTTCACCATCATCGAATTCACATAATAATTATTCACCACGACCGGCCCTTCAGTATCTTCCGGCATAAAGTACACCGACTTTGTAGAACAATCTAGCAGAACATGGTTCTTAGATAACCAGTCTAATCCCAAGATAAAATCAAGACCGATCATCGGCAAGCAGACTAAATTATGAACAAAAGCACGCTGCTTGAACCTAAAGGAAACTTCTGGGCATCCTAGCCTAGTTAGCATGGCTTCATGGGTAGCATTGTACAC
>NC_029779.3:23502339-23503378 GCF_000817695.3 Arachis duranensis
CCTTGGGAGTTGTTGTTGTTGTTGGGCCTCCTAAAAGAGCTTCCTCTCTTGAAAGACGAACCTCTAGGTGCAAAGCTCTTCCCTCGGTTCTGTGGGAATGATCCCTTTTGACTCCCTTTCTCAGCGGTTGCCCTCTTCACACACTCTTCAGCAACCCTACACTTGTTTACCAACTCGGAGAAAGTCCTAATCTCCATTGGTCCCACTGAACTGAAAATATCACTCCAGAGTCCTCCTTCATACTTAACACACTTCCATTCCTCATATTCCATCGGAGTCCCTTGGCACATACGAGAGAACCTGAACAGCTCCTCAAACTTGTCAGTATACTCTGATATGGACATGGTACCCTGCTTCAGCTGTAACAATTCAAGTTCCTTAGCCGTCCTAGCAGAAGTCGGAAAGTACTTCTTATAGAACTCCTCTTGGAAGACATTCCAAGTGATATAGTCATCACCCTGCTGCAGAACGGATACCTTGCCACCAATGTGACGCTTCACCTATAAGCATATAGGTAGCAAACTCGACACGCTGCCCTTCAGGTACCACTTGTGCTTGCAGTGCTCGCTCTATAGCCTGAAACCATGTATCAGCCTCAGTCAGACTAGCAGTTCCCTTGAACTTAGGCGGATTAACCTTCAAAAAGTTTGCCAGTGTCATCGGGCCCTGAACTCCACCTCCATCATTACCATGGTTGTTCATCTGTTGACCAAGAGCCTCAGCAGTGGCTTGCATAGCAGAAGCCATGTTTTCCAACGCAGTCATGAAGTTCACCGGGATATTAGGGTTATTCTCTGGCACACGAGCATTCGTACGACCTCTCACACTACCTCTACCGCGTCCACGAGGCGCCATCTGGTTCCTATACACACCAAACACTCGATATTAAGTTGATCAGTCTCAATATCGGAAGTCTAGTGCTTCAAAGTTCCAAATGCATGCTCATGAATGTTTATGCCAATTATATCAAGCAGATATACTAATAGCACATAACACACACACAGAGAATGCACAAAAGCATAGTCAGTCCATCCCTCAG
>NC_029779.3:23503494-23503806 GCF_000817695.3 Arachis duranensis
ATGGCAAGGTATTACGACCTCTAAAATAAAAATTTAGTACGTATAGTAGTATGAATGATTGATTATAACTAGGAGCCTTTGTAAAAAAAGGGGGTAAACAAAAATCACAACTCGAAAGCGCAACACTCCGATCGATAACGTAACGAACAAGGATACCCAATGCGTGATTATATATATACAAAGGAGAGTCAAAAACAGGAATATCAATACTCAAAATCCGGCTGCGAAGAGAACCGGTCCGAGCATAACAATATATACATATGATAAAAATAAGGAAAACCCCAAAGGAAACCCAAAGGGACACAAATACAT
>NC_029779.3:23504026-23523752 GCF_000817695.3 Arachis duranensis
TCCTCATTGGTGAATATTTACGGGGGCGAGCTCATCCGGGTCTTTCACAGTGCCCGGCCACACTTATGACATAGGGTCAAAAAAGCTTCGAGTCTCAACCCGGAGCACGTGGTGGCTAGCCACTGCTTCCTCCTAGGGAAACTCTCATCTCCAACAGTGGAAGTGCAACATTCACAATTCATTCAACAGCATATATGCATTTGTACATGGCCATAATCATGGCTCCGCCGTAACACGGCAATAAACTAGCCTTCCTGCTCATGGTTAAATCCATAACCAGCCCATTGGCATCACGGTTAAATCCATAACCAGCCATCTCATTAACAAATACGGCCTTTCAGCCCATGGCATAACAAGCACTTCCACCACCATCCCCCGCATCTCACATAATCATGCTTGATCCTCAATGATCATTCATTTTTTTCCCTTGCTTCACTCGCAAGTTACCACATACACTAGCCTTTCTTCTCATGGCTAGACATATCATAATGATTTAAGACATAAGTGGTGAGATCGAAGGCTTAGAAGTATGAAACTTGGCTTTTAAAACTCAAAAATCAACTTTGGGATGAAAACAGGTCCACGCGTACGCGCACTCCACGTGCACGCGTGGATGGCCTTAAAAACTTATCGACGCGCAAGCGTCATGCACGCTAATGTGTGGATTAAAAATTTGCCAATTGACGCGTACGCGTCAACCACGCGTACGCGTGGGTGTTCTCGTGCCCCAGGCACAACACTGGTACAGTTCTGGCATAACTCTCTGGAAAATGGCTGGGCATTGGGTGCAGCACAATCGGTGCGCCCGCGCACATCACGCGCACGCGTGGATGGCATTTTCGGGAAGAACGGCGCGCACGCGCCAAGTGCGCCCACGCGCAAGGGGTCATTCTGCTAAAAATTTTCTAAGTTAAAAGCTGCAGAATTCACCAATTTAAACCCCAATCTTCCAACGGACATAACTTTCTCATTTTAAATCATTTTTCACCCGTTCTTTGAACGGCATGGACTTCCCGGATCCAATTTCATTTCTAAACAAATTTGGCACAAAACAGAGATCCGTAGTCCAAGTTATGTCCCGTCAAAGTATGCCCAAAAACCATGTTTTTCGTAAAAAACCACAACATGCCATTTTCAAAACAAGCCATATTCAACTCTTTTCAAAATCAATCAAAACATGCCAATTTCATCCCCTTTTCTTTGAGATCAATCAAAATATATAAATTTTCATCCCTTTTCTTTGAAATCAATCAAAATATATCAATTTCAACATCAAGCCTCATCAACTCACACATTGAGACTTTACCACAATATACAAAATCACTATCCCATCATTTTAACCCACTTCACCCAAGTGGCTCAAACTCAAATATTTTGACATATCATATACTTTTCCTCATGCCAATTCTCACAACATCAATTCCACTAAATCATCATGGTATACAATTAATATCATACTCATTGTCAACATGGTTCAACCCACAATTCAACCATAACCAATCATCAAGCATATATCACAACATGCATATTTCTCATACATCATACCATCAAGGCATCATTAATCATCATCACATATATGACCACATCATATATCTCAATCATTAATCAACATCAACCATTCAATGCCTATCTTAGGGCCTCTAGCCTAAGTATTTCCTACCACATTACATATTAGATACGGGAAACCGAAACCATACCTTAGCCGATTTTCCCAAGCTCAACCGGAGCACTTCCAAACCACTTATCCACAAGCTCTCAATGCCTCAAAACCTTCAAGAATAGATTTTTCACCACCAAACCCTTTCCAAACTTTTCAAAATCACCAATCAAGCTCCAATATCCACACACACACACAACCTAAGCCACAACCATCATACCCATACACAACATCTCAAAACCCAAACATCATAAAATCACAAATTACACTAGAGTTGAGAATCTTACCACACCCAAGGTCCAAGGAGACAAGATTAACCTTCTCCTTCAAGAGAGTTGGGTCCTATAACATCAAAGAGCCCAAAATCTCAACATTTCACCCATGAAACTCGAAAATAAGGGCTGGAACTTCGAACAGAAACTTGTGGCTTACCTCAAGATTGATTGTATGGGTTTTGTAGAGCTCTCTGCGGTGAACGTGTGGCCGCAAACGGAGCGGCAATCGGAGCTCTAGATCAAAAGTTATGGTGGTTTGAAGATCAACTAAGGGAGAGAACTTGAGAGAGTGTTCTTCCTCCCTTTCTCTCAAATTTCAGCGTGCTTGAGTGTGTTGTGAGGAGAGAGAGTGCTAAAAACTAGGGTTTTGGTTTAGTTTAGTTGGGCCAAGGGCCCACTTTGGGTCCGGTTGGCCCGGTTTGGCCCGTTCGGTCCAATCTTGGTCCGAATTCTATAAAATTGGTACCGAAATTCTCGTCTCAACCTCCTCTATCATATTTAGCCACAAAAATCATATTTTGGGCTTTTTAGAATAAATTCTCATTTATGGGTTAATTAGCCGTTAATTAACCGGGTTTTACATATCACAAGAAAATTCACCAAAAGACACATTAAGCTACTATGAACAACACACATTAAGTAAATTAATCTGAGAAAAAAATAGCAGTGAATGTTGCTAAAATGAGCAAGACACATCTGAGGATAAGTTGGTGTACTCCCAAATAAAAAATGTAGACCCAAAAAATACAATTCAATTTGCTAATAAAAAGCTCATATAAACATTTCTATAACCGCAAAATGTTAATACAGGCCACACCAATCATATAATTAATTTTTACCACTTCAGTTGTCGCTCAGGGAATAAAAAGAGAACCAAATATCTAATAAAAATACATAGATCTCAATAAAATGCACCACAAAACACATTAAGCTACTATGAAAAAGCCAAATTAAGCAAATTAAACCGAAAAAAAAATCAGAGAATGTTGATAAAATGAACAACACACTTCTGAGGTTCAATTAGTGTACTCTCAACGGAAAATTAATAGACCCACAAATTATAAATTCAATTTGGTAATAAAAAGGTCATCTAAACATTTCCATAAAAGCTTCACGTTAATACAAGCCACGCCAATTATATAACTAATTTGCACCACTGTATCTCGGTGGATCAAGAAACAACCAAATATCTAATAAAAAACATATGGATCTCAATGCATTGCTCAAAATATATAGTCATTCTCAACTGAATTTATTGCTATGTGTATCACAAGAAAACTCACTACAAGACACATTAAGTTACTATGAAAAAGTCACATTAAGCAAATTAAATTGAAAAAAAAACATAGAATATTGCTAAAAATGAACAAGACACATCTGAGGTTAACTTCTTGTACTCTCAAACGAAAATTGATAGACCCAAAAATTACAAATTCAATTTGGTAACAAAAAGGTAATATAAAATTTTCCTTCCATAAAAGGTACATGTTAATACAGGCCACACCAATTGCATAACCAATTTGCACCACTGTAGCTCAGTGGATCAAGAAATGACCAATCATTTAATAAAAAACACATGGATCTCAATGCATTTTTAAAAACGAAAAATGAGTACATCAAATATTTAGCCTACTTGTAAAATAACATGTCCAACTTGAGTATGAAAATGCACACCTCAAAAAAGCCAAATATGCCCCCAAAATAGACACCATTTTGAAACTGAATTTCATGTTTTATATATCATAAGAAAGTTCAGCACAAGACATCATAAGAAATGAAAACACAATACAAACAATAAGTTATCCATGGAATACTATTGCTCACCAAATTTCTAAAAGGAATAAGTCACATCTGAATAAATTATATTACTAAATTATGTTAGATTTAATAAATTATATTATCACATGCTTCTATCATAAATAAATTATATTAATAAAGTACCTGCAATAATTTTAAATCTCAAAACTGAGGAAAATGTACTAAAAAGTCTGACAACGACAACAATTTTGTCAACGAGGGTGACCACAGTGGCACTACACCAAACAATGTTTTCCTGTCGACAAATAACACAACATAGACATACGGAATAAACTACAAATAACCACAATGACAAAAAAAATTAAATAACTGATAATACCATTTTTGTTAAAGAACTGATACAACACAGCATAAGCAACCACCTTGGTACATGTATAAGATCATAAAAAAAACCACTTCATTTACCAATACCCAAGTTCGTTCACAGCCAACAGACACAAACACATGTTTAATCATTTTCAATTCCAAAAATGTAAATACTCAGAATTAGAAACCTATACAAGCACCTAATTTAAATCTCAAATACCCACTTACTTCGTAGTGTCGCGGTGGTGCCCAAGGGAAGACACGCTTCTACTCGGGCTCGTTTGCCAGTGAACGAGTGGCGCTTGGTGGCAGGAGCAAATCCAGAAAGCCACGGGGTTTCTAGCAAACCCACACAGCCCTACGAAGTCAGCCGTGGCTTATGGAGAGTCCGCGTTGGGTTGCTGCGTCTTGTACAAGGCCGAACAGCCAGATGCGTCTTCGAGGCACCTCTGATGAGCACACGCAAAAAACCAAGCGGCTTCACGGTGACTGTCAGATCGTACTCTAGATGTTGTGGTTTTGTGGTCTGCCGGTGTTGACTTTCCCTTGACGGCAGAGACTGGCGCCGACGGCAACAAAGGATTCCATTTGGCGCTGGATGCGGATAAGGAGGGTTGGGAGAGATGGTCCACCGTCAGTCAATTTGGGACTATGGTAATTTAGGTTAACTTGGTAAATTAGGTTTAAACCATGGTTAACTTAGATGTGGCTTTGGTGAGTGGATGGACTTGATGTCTAGCCCAACTAAAGTTGGCAGATCTTGGCAGATAGAAAGTTGGTAACGTAGCATTACTGTTTATCTAATAATATCCATTTAGATATCAGTAAAGAATTCTTAGTGCACAAGCCTAACGGCTTTATTTCTTTTATTTTATTGAATCTAAATTACAGACATGGTATAACAAGGCACCACGCTTAGCATATCACTAACACAGAGTTACATAAACTTTAAATCTCAAAATAAAGCAGACATATTCAGTTAAATAAACAAAGAAAAATCAGCTCAGTAAACAACCATTATTATTAAACAAAGTTCACAGTTCAGTTCAGTAATTTCTAGCTCAATCATAGCTCAGAAAATTAACATATCAATAAATCAAATTTCAGCATATCAGAGACATGCATCATAGCTTCACACAAATCACAGCATAGAGCTTCACAGAATAAAAAATTTTTAATAATACCCATTACGGATACAGAGACATGCAACACCGCAACAATTATTTAGCAAGTTAATCAAACCTTCATATCTTTTAAAAAAAATACCTGGAAGCTTGAAGATTCCGTCAACGTTGATGGAGGGGAGACAGAGCCACCGAGTAACCAAAGGCAAGTAGCAGTGTTGGAGCACCTTCGGATCGAGTAACGAACAGAGCAAGCAACAGCGTGGATGCGCAAGGGAGGCTTTGTGGTTACCACGGTAGCTACTTATTGGAAGGGAATGAGGGTTGCGACGGAGGGGAAGGGAGCGACCTGAGGAACGGCGGCGGCGGCACGCGGATATGGCTGGACGCAGGTGACGGACGACGCACTGGAGGAGATTGAGCGGATCCCTTCGCGTGAGGGCGGCGCTCTGAACTTTGGAATCTGGATCTCTTCATTTCTCTTGGAGTGGGCTGTAATTAGGGCTAAATGGGGGCTGCAATGGCAACATTGTGATGTTGCTTAAAAAAACCGGCCAGGTCACGGTTCGGTTTGCCTGACCGAATTTCAGCCGATTCACCGGTTTAATTTTGGTTTTTAAAATATCCAATTTTTGTTGTTTTCCGAGTATATTTAAGAATACAGTAAAAAAAATAAGTCATCTTAAATATGCCGAAGGTTTTCCGTAATTACCTAATGTTTATAAATATATTTTACTAAAAATTTTAATGATGGTTTCAATTTATATTCTATATAAGGAGAACGTGAAATATGTTATTTAAGATGAAATATTCCTAAATTATTGGTTTAGAATATAATCATCTTAAATTATTTTTCATGATAAAACCTTTTGGAAATGTTTTGATGAAGGGATAAATTTTTTGGACGTAATTTTTTGTTTACTAACTCTTTTATCTCTTTTTGATACACATTTCAGACTATTTTTTGGCATCTTTGACCTACAAACATAAGGTGCATAATGAGTTATGCGTATATGTTGTATTATTTGGAGTATCTTAGATTTTTAGTTCCCTTTTTGGTTTGTCATAATAATATTCTCAATGTTTGTCCTAATTATTTATTTTTATGAAATGATCATTTATTAATGAATATCGATATTATTTGACATATTGAATTAATATTTAGCTTATTCATTTTCTAATTATAAATATTAATCCTAGATTATAAAAATTTTAAGACTTAATTAAAATAGTTTGTCTCAATTTTTTACGTCTTTGATGTGTTCCTTCGCTGAGTACTAATTAGTAATCACTCTATTGATGATTTGTAATTTATCCCAGAAAAAAATTCTGGTGAGTTACATCATTTTAAAGAATTTTTTTATTACACATATTGTTAAAGAATTTATTATTATCTAAGTTACTTCATATTTTTAATCTATTTTTATGTTCTTTTTAATCGTTAGTAGTTACTGCCATATATAGATCTTAAAAATAAGATAGAAAAAAATTGTCTCATAACTCTTATGTTAATCATCTATACTCCTATAAATGTAACGAATAAATAAGTTTTATTTTTTTATTATATGTATTTTCAATTTTATTATATAATGCATACAAACTACAAAGTCACATAATTTCATTTTGAATAGAAGTTGAAGGTTAAATTAGCTGATTGGTGCACAAAATTGCAATCACACTTTTGCAATCTGCACAACTAACCAGCAAGTGCACTGGGTCGTCCAAGTAATACCTTACGTGAGTAAGGGTCGAATCCCACTGAGATTGTTGGCTTGAAGCAAGCTATGGTTATCTTATTATTCTTAGTCAGGATACCAATAGGGTTCTTTAGCTTTAATTGTAAAAAGTGAAAGTGTTTGGAATGAGTAATTGTTACTCAATAATGGAGAATATGTTGGAGTTTTGGAGATGCTTTGTCTTCTTTATTTCAACATTTCTCTTGTCCTCCTCTTCACGCACGCAAGGATCCTCCTATGGCAAGCTGTATATAGGGCGTCACCGTTGTCAATGGCTACTTCCCATCCTCTCAGTGAAAACGGTCCAAATGCTCTGTCACAGCACGACTAATCATCTGTTGGTTCTCAATCATGTCAGAATAGAATCATTGATTCTTTTGTGTTTGTCATCACGCCCAACAATCGCGAGTTTGAAGCTCGTCACAGGCATCCAATCCTTGAATCCTACTCAGAATACCACAGACAAGGTTTAGACTTTCCAGATTCTCATGAATGCCGCCATCAATTCTAGCTTATACCACGAAGACTCTGATTAAGGAATCTAAGAGATACTCATTCAATCTAATGTAGAACGGAGGTGGTTGTCAGGCACACGTTCATGGATTGAGAAAGGTGATGAGTGTCACGGATCATCACCTTCTTCATAGTGAAGCGCGAATGAGCATCTTAGATAGGAACAAGCGTGTTTGAATGGAAAAACAGAAAGAATTGCATTAATTCATCGAGACGCTGCAGAACTCCCCACCCCCAACAATGGGGTTTAGAGACTCATGCTGCCAAAGGGTACAAATTTCAGATCTAAAAATGTCATGAGATACAAAATAAGTCTCTAAAAGTTGTTTAAATACTAAACTAGTAACCTAGGTTTACAAAAAATGAGTAAACTAAGATAATTGGTGCAGAAATCCACTTTTGGGGCCCACTTGGTGTGTGCTGGGGCTGAGACTTAAGCTTCTCACGTGCCTAGGCTGTTTCTGAAGTTGAATGCCAGGTTGTAACGTATTTTTGGCGTTGAACTCCAACTTGTAACCTGTTTTTGGCGTTGGACGCCAGACTACAACATGGAACTGGCATTGAAGGCCAGTTTACATCGTCTATCTTCATGCAAAGTATGGACTATTATATATTGCTGAAAAGCCCAAGATGTCTACTTTCTAATCCAATTGAGAGCGCACCAATTGGACTTCTGTAGCTCCAAAAAATCCATTCCGAGTGCAGGGAGGTCAGAATCCAACAGCATCAGCAGTCCTTTTTCAACCTAAATCAGATTTTTGCTCAGCTCCCTCAATTTCAGCCAGAAAATACCTGAAATCACAGAAAAGCACACAAACTCATAGTAAAGTCTAGAAATATGATTTTTGCTTAAAAACTAATAAAATTCTATTAAAAACTAATTAAAATATGCTAAAATCTATATAAAATTACCCCCAAAAAGCGTATAAAATATCTGCTTATCACTGATATTAGTACTTTTTTGCTTAATAAATTTTATCTAAAGTTAAAAATTAAGGACGAAAACTAGAAAAAATAATCTTTAAAAAATACAAAAAATTGAACTTTGTGTTATTATATATGGAAACAATGATTTTTTATCATACTAATATTAGTATCAAATAACAAGAAGGTTAAATCTTATGTTCACTTTTTATTACTTATTTTACTCATATAGTTTTCGAGTCAAGTTTTCATCCAACAAAAAAATTGTTATGAAGTCATTTTCAATTTTTTTAATAAGAGGACATTCGTTATATCATAATTTTAATAATTCATGTAAAATTTAAAAAATTAAGTAAATATATATTTACTTTAAATCCATTCAAGATTGAATTATAAGTATTCTTATAGTCAAGAAATAAACTTAATTTCTTCTGTAATAAAATTGTTCCTTAACCTTCTAATTTATTAAGTTGTTGCACTTTTTTATTAAGTTAAAAATTAAAACTAATGCTAAAATTTTTTATTAACATACATAAAATAAAACATAAAAATAAACCTTGAATAAAAATAAGAGTACAGAAATTTTGAATTCCAACTTATAAAAAGGTTATAAGAGGAGTGTTTTACGTAGATAAAATTTTCGTAAGGTACTCTATGAATGAACTTAGATAAATAACTATTATATGTAAAAATGAATCTTGATTTTTTGGTGCCAAAAATTAATTGGCGTAAATTTTATCATCGTATTATAACTGTAATTATGTGGCATATTTTTTGTTTTATATTAGTTTTATATTCTACCTTTACTACACATTTTAGTATAAATTTTAATGTTTTTAGTTGCACACGTATTTTATCATACATCTTATGTTTTCAGAACGGTATTTGTTATATCATGCGGATAAAATACACTAAGATACTTAACATTATTTTAGTGATGAAAAAGTTGTATCATATTAATTATTAAACCATATATTTGGTGTATAATAGATATGGACAAAACCTGGATTCTTAAGCCACGAGATAGCATAGAATATAGACGAGGACTTAATAAGTTCCTAGACTTTGCATTTGTGAATGCATCGTTGGATAACATGATATAAAGTGTCCATGCCCTCAATGTGGGATTCAATTTATGTAAATAAGAGAGGATGCGTACGACCACCTGTTGATAAAACCCTTTCCCCTGGATATACTTTGTGGTTGCGTCATGGTGAGAAACCAGCTGAGGAGAGCTCTACTTGCACACCGATAGTTGAGAAACCTACAACTGAGGTAAATCCATATCTTCAAATGGTACATGAGGCATTTAACTTCACAATGCCTCTTGGAAGTGAGGAGACCACAATAGGGGATCCTGTAGAAGACGATGATCTGGAGTTGACGTACTTGTACGATGGTCCAAGTCGCGAGGCACAGGATTTTGCTGATCTTCTTGCAGATAGAGCGAACGAATTATATCCCGGCTGCTCGAAATACTCAAAGTTGTCTTTTCTAGTGAAGTTTTATCACATTAAGTGTATGTGCAGTGTGAGTGACAAGGCTATGTTGATGATTTTGGACTTATTGCGGGATGCATTTGAGCAAGCCAAACTCCCGCCCACTTTGTATGAAGCCAAGAAAATTATCCAAAAGTTGGGGATTGAATACAAAAAGGTAGATGCATGCCTGAATGATTGCATGTTGTATCAGGGTGATGATGAGGATGCGACCAAATGCAAGCAGTGTGGGACTTCACAATGGAAGCAAAAGATGCGAAAGGGTTCCGTTACGAAACTTAAAATACCTGTAAGGAAAAACGGAAAGCCTCTCCCAGTGAAGACTCTCCATTATTTTCCTCTTATACCACGACTGCAACGGTTATTCATGTGTAGCAAAACTTCATTTGACATGTTATGGCATAAAGAGGCAGATAATAATGATGGGTACTTGAGGCATCCAAAGGATGCTAAAGTATGGAAAGAGTTTGATACAAAGTATTCTTTTTTTTTAACGATCCTCGCAGTGTTTGTTTAGCTTTAGCTAGTGACGGATTTAATCCTTTCAGAAATATGAGTACGAAGTATTCCATTTGACCTGTGATTCTTATTCCGTACAATCTTCCTCCCTAGCTATGCATGAAACAGGCATTGACAAACGGATTTCCTATCGGTAAAGAAATTCACAAATATAATCGCGTTGTAAGTATAGTTTCTAAACCAACAGAGAATCCTTTCGTACAAAAGTTAGGTTGTCACTTAAGCAAACCCAATAAAATTGATAACCGAGTATTCAAACCTCGGGTCGTCTTCTCAAGAAATTGTAGGGAGGTGTGTTTATTATTGGTTATGAAAAATTGTATATTTTTGGGTTTTTTGAAATATTGAGCAAGAAAAATAAATTGCAAAGGAAATAAATTAATAATTGAAAAACTCTTGGCAAGGTTTGAGAACTGGAATTCCTATTCTAGTTATCCTTATCAGGTGTGATGAGAATTGGGTTTCAACCCCACTTGGTCAACCTTTACTAAACAAAGGAAGATCAAGTGGAGTAATTAGCTTGATCCTCAAGTCCTAGTCAATCCCTATGGAAGGACTAGCTTTAGAGTGATCCATATCAATCAGTAATTCCAATTTCAATCAACAGCTGAGTTTGATAACTCAAGTGTTACCAATTACTTAACCAAAGCCAAAAGGGAAAATAAATCTAATTTAAATTGAAAGTATCATAAATAGAATAAAACAATCACGAATCTGAAATACCTCAAATTGTATTAAATAGAAAATCAATATAAACATAAAGAGTTCATAAACTAAATTGAGAAAATAAATAAAAGGAACATTGAAAGGTTAGCTTGCTACTAAACGCATTTAAGATATTTTTTTTTCAATTTCGTTACGTATATACTAAGCGTTATGTCGTATTTATGTAAAAGGTACTCAGGACAATTGAAGCAATACGTGCGTAACAGGGCACAAGCGTGAGGTTCGTAGAAATTTAACTTGACCAAAATTATTTGTGCCCTAAAATTATAAATTCTGAATTCCAATGTTTTATACGATCAAACTCTAATTTATGGTGCCAGGTTCCAATGGACAGTACTGTACATTCGAAAGAAATGAAGTTGCTGGCATGTGGTCCCATGCTTCAGACAAGAAGTTCTGCCAGCATGCGTGACAATAGAGTGACTGTTGGTAGTGTTCCATATTATGGAAAAATTGTAGACATAATCAAACTGAACTACGGCTGTCATTTCATAGTGGTTTTGTTCAGATGTATTTGGGTTGATACAACTATGAGCAGAGGCATCAAATAAAGACCATCTAGGCCTTACCAGCGTTAATTTCACTCGTCCAATTCACACAGGTGATCGAGAAGAGGATGAACCGTACATATTGGCATCAGAAGCTCATCTCGTACACTATGTACGTGATGAAGTAGATCAAGAATGGAGTGTAGTGGTTCATGTAAAACCACGAGACTTGTATGACATGGGAGGAGAGAATGAAGAAGTTGAAGCTGCTTTTTCTCCACAGTCTGGGTTAAACATGTCGACAGCAGGTGACATCAGTGATTTACAATTGACAAGGGATGATGATATAGAAGACCCAATAGAATATGTTTCTGATAACATCGATGATGTGGCATAGTGAAAATATGAAAAACATGTATATCATTTATAGAGTATCTGTGTGTGTTTAATTAGTTTAACAGTGTTTATGATGTACGCAGTTTGCTGGTTACATTACTATCTGTGTTTTCGTATTTGAATTAATTTTTCATTTCTTATTGATTTTCATGAATACCACCAGTTCCTCATTTCTTCCAACAATTTTTGCTAGCAAAAGTTAGTTTTCAAGGCATTGTTGTTGTCATTATCATTGTTGTTGTTCTTAATCTCCAATAAAGAAAATTATGATATCGAGTAAATTGCGTTGAATTACAATATTATTATCATTGACCAATATAGTTATCATTGACCAATATATTTAACATAAAATGGTGTTGTAACAGGAGAAATGAAAAACGGAAGATTTCTCATCATGCCGTGCAGGCACAACATTCGCTAACGAAATGGCTATGACCTCTCCATTCTCTTCATTGGAACATGTAATTATGGTTGCCAGAGACATATGGTCCCGTAAGTTGAATGTTAGGTCTTGGTTGGAGGCTATATCAGGACGATCTTGTTCTAATGAATACTTGGAAACGGCGAATGAAGCTACTGTGCAGGTCTATTCATTAGCCACACCCTAAAAAACTTGAGTTAAACATTATTTGAATAATAAGTATTTTAAGTTGATATATGTTTAAAGCATTTAACCAATGATAGTTGTTACGTTCATGCTAAAATTTGTAGGAACTTTATGAATGGAGATCAATGTACGAGGAGAAATTTAGGTATGTTTTTGTGACATTTGTAGCTGGTAGGATCTCTAAAGACATACTTGCTGAATTAAAGGTTAGAAATAAATTTCTAGGATAGTAAGTGAATCACAGATACAATATGCTTTACAAAAAAGATAATCAAGTATACATTTTATTATGATGCAGACGCACTTTAATAATTCGCATGTTGTTGAGTTGGAGATTGCTTCAAAAGAGAAATTAAAGTATATAAAACGTGCTATTGGAGAGCTTCTTTCCAAGAAATTTGTCCAAACTACCGAAGAAAGAGATGGTATAGTTAATTTTGTATTTGTTAATTTTAAAAGTCATCTTTCCATAAGTCCGCAATTTTTTTTCTTAATAACTAGGTAATGACCTGGAAGTTATCATTTTCTTTTAAGTAGATTTACATTGTTGGTTGCATGTTCATATTTTCAGTGTCAGCTGAGTATTCAGCAAAGTAGTTGATGACACTCTAGATGGAGCAGAAACTGATTCAGAAGACGATTTAGATGCTATCTCCTTCGGTGAATATGACATCGCCAGGAATGTTGAGCTCGATAATGTTACAGAAAAAGACAATGAAACTTTAAACACCCAGCATAGAGAAGATGACGTACATGCTACAAAAAGGGGTTTCGATCTGAAAAAGTTGCCATGGTTTGGAGATGACTTATCAGATCCTTTATCACGTCACTGTAGTGAATTTTTGACAGAGTTTTTCTGGCCAGGTCAATACGAAGTTGATGAGAAATTTTGACTCAATATGTTTGTCTACTTTAGTAATTCTGATTTTTATGCTCTATTGAACTTTGTTTTGAGTTTATGAATTCGGATGTTCACTTGATTTTTTTGTTACCATTTATGCTTGAATACAAAGTCAAAATGCGCTGATAGTACAAGAGAAAACCTTATTCATAAATTTGTTTTTTTGTTATCGATTTATAATATTTTTTAATTAATGAATTATTTTTTATGCAACACAAAATTGAAAATTTATTTAATGCATTAAGTTGCAGTGTTTGAAACATGTTTTCAATAAAAAAATAGCGATGACTAGAATAGTTTTAACAAGGCAATGTTTAAATAAAAAAATTCAAGTTAAAATAATATTGCAGCGGTTAGTAATTAACCGCTGCAAAATGAGTATCTAAGTAATCACCTACTCGATATTTTGCAGCGGTTACAGAAAAAATCGCTGTAAAATAAGATCATTTGGCAACCCCCTCCAAATCCGCCACAAGAACCGCTGCAAAATGAGAACATTTAGTAGCCCCTTTAAATCCGCCACAAGAACCACTGACAGTTCTATTTAGCAGCAATTGAAAAAAACCGCCATTAAATATCCGCTGCTATTTGTCGATTTTCTTGTAGTGAATAGATTCTCTTAATTGTTAAAAAAAATTGAGAGTGTAAAGTGTGATATCTACCTTTTCATTGCTCTCTCTTTCATATTTATTTTTGATCCCATTTATAAAATTAATTGTGAGATATCACACCTTACTCTCTCAATTGTTAAAAAAAATTGAGAGAATCCATTTCCATGAACATCCCTAACAGCAAGTTTTAGATCCCAATGAAGAAAAAGGAAGTTCTATAGTAGGAGTAGCATAAATAAGAAACAGCAACAAAGTATATATGACACACATTTTATATTTATTTTTTATTTTCACCTACTATATCATACAAAATAAAACACCAAACACTAACTATACAAAAGTCACAAAAAAAACATTAATTATACAATTATTTTTTTGACATTATCATCAAAATTATTGTGAATTAAAATTTTATAAAAAAATATTTATTATCATTATTATTTAAATATCTATTTTTTGTGTAAAAAGATTGTATTTTTGAGTCAATTAGGCATATAAACAATTCTCCTCTGTATAAACTCGCTATTGTGTACTAAATACACTTGTTTGTATTTATTTGAAATTTTTTTCAATTTAATTTACTAAATATTGATATTACCATTTTTGAAAAACTTAATTTTTATAAACTATTTTTAAAAGATAAATACTTTACTAATTTATTTTTAAAAAATAAATTAGATACAATTTTTTATTAAGGAGTTTGTATCTAATTTAGTGAAAGAGTAGATAGTAGACATGATAGAAGAGATCTTCTTTCATTCACTTTCTTTGCACAATGTTCAACCATACCTACTAAGTTGATTTTTAAGAGGTTAAAAAACTTTCTACCTGTAGCAATTTACGAGCCAAATAAGAATCAATACTTGTAACGACTCGGATACTTAGGGTTTGGTTTAGTAAAGTATTTATTGGAATTCAAAATATGTATTAAAAATGAGTTAAATAATACATGTATTTATTTATAAATATATAATACTTTATTTTAATAGTTGATTTTGATGTATAAATAATATTTTTGAATTAATTAATAAAATTCTACCTTAAAATGGGAAAAGAATTACCTTATTCTATCGAAATCAAAATTGAGTTATTGTATTCCATGGACATACAAGTTCAATGTGTAATTAACTACTCGTCAACTAGTCAAAATTAGAGAATCCAATTTGTAAATATCATCTGACTATTTAATTTCTAAAAATGAAAATGCCTTTTCTGTTAAAATAATGTTAATCACCGGTCTTACAAAGTGCAATAATCAAACTTAAAATAGCCGCAAATACCATTTAATTTGCAAATTAACATTAATCCCCACATAAACATGATCAATCAATTACTACGTACACTTTCTCCAGCTTTCTGTTTTATCAACCAACTGCTTTAACATCTATCTCCTACAAACACTCCTAGTTTTCCATTAATTAATAATCCCCCTAGTTTAATTCGCATTATAATACTAACACATTCAGTCATTCACTAATAATAATGCCCCTCATGCATCAGTTGTTTTTGAAAAAAATATAAAAACGAGAAAAATAATATCTAATATTATTTTATATAATATAATATTTATAGACTGTTTTTTATTTTTTTTTTCAAATATTATTGATATAAATATATATACATGTTTGACGTGTGGCTGTTATGGATGATTTTGAAGAGTCTACAAGAACCATGTATGTTGCGTGATAAAATTAATTAAACAATTGGAAATTCAACTAAACAATTAATATAAAGTCCATGGTATATATAAATCTCTGATCTCATCATCAAATTAAACTGCTATATGATTTATATGGCTATTTTCCCAGTTTGAAGGAAGACTTTTAATAGCAACTGGGCAATTAAACGTGGGAAGTGTTATTACCAGATATAAGACCGACATAGAATTGAAAGTTATCTATACTTTTTAATTTCTCATTATTTGTATTAGAGAGTAGTGGGTTGAAAATGAATCGAGTTAAACCAAATTCAAACTCGATTAACGAAAATTAAGTTTGATTCATGATTCGCCTCATTTATAATCGAGTATATTTTATAAGTTTAAATTTAGCTCAACCAAAACTCTTGAACTGATTCAAATAATAAAAACATAATTTATAATTTTATATTAATAAATTATAACTTATATATATTAAAAATATTAAAAAATTAATTTTATATATTGTCTATCTTCTGCCTATGTTACACTTATGGTACATAGTCAGTCCTAATCCCGGATAAAGGAAGAGAGTTGTGTTAGGTTTTCGACAACCAACATAAAAATTTAGTCGAATTTTCATGACATGAATCAAGGACGTTATTGTGCTAAAGCTTGGTCGTTGCCTGGAAGCAATGCGCTGTATGGTTCAAGTACAGTGTCAAATGAGCAAGACCAATGCATAGGTGCCTGGATGTAGTGTTAAATTAGTTTACTAGTTCACGAGTTCAGTTTATTAAACTATTAACTAGTCAAGTTCAAACTAATTCATGAGCTGACTTAACTCACTTCTAGTTTTAAAGAGTAATAATTTTTTCTTTTAAAATAATGATCAAAGTTGAAGAAGTTAAAGGTGTGTTTGGTTTTTTAATATTTTTCAGAATTTATGAGAAAAAAGTAAAAATATAAAGTGAAAATAGAAAATATGTACTTGCTATTATCTTTTTACAATTTTTTTGAATAAAAATAAAAATAAAAAATACAAATATTCGGTGGTTAGAATTGAGGCATGGAGATCCATCAATCCCTTTTGTCTATATGTAAAAATTAAAGAATGAGCAACCAGACAAATAAATCCCCTTATTTTGCCTTAAACTTGTTCACAATTTTTGGATGAGTTGCCTACTTCTTTTTCATGTTAAAAAATTTAATTCTTAAATAAATATCCCACGCTTTTAAGATTTCTTTAATTTAATAATCTGGAGTCAAATTAAATCATAGTGACTGTTGACTTTATATCGTTCATATGTTTTATATACGTTAAAGGGATATATATTGGGAAGAAAATGAAGTTTTATATAGATTAAAATATAATTACATCATATGTATATGTATGTTAAAATTAGTCTTTAAAATTAGTTATTATTAAAAAAATATATATTAAAATATAAAATATATATTAATTTTAAATTAAATTTTATATATATTTATATATAAATATATAGTAACTAATTTTAGTGGTTAATTTTTGTGTATAAATAATATTTTTAATAAAAATATCGCAATGTGTGAAATATTAATTATGTTATTATCAAAATTTCCCTAAAAAATAGAGACAAAGTTATGGAGTAGATTAATTTCATAAATTTTATATGATGGAATAACTATTGTGAATTTATGATAGTAGCTAAAATTTTAAATTAATTCTTAAAAGTTTTTGATATTATAATTTTAAAAGAGTTAACTAATTTTAAAAAATTTCTATTAAATTGGACCAATTTGTGATTTAAATTTTGTTACGACGTCATATTTTATGTATTTAATTTACCCTCGATTTTTTCTATAGACTAATGATGAAATAATTACATGCTACAAACATAGAAATTAATAATGTAAAAATAAGACATTTTAAAGGGCAAACATCACATGATTCACGAATTGAAGGATATATGTTTGGTAAATAAATCATGCCAACTTGGAAGGAAAATCACATCCTCCATGGATTTGATCTCTTTTTAACTTTTTCACCGAAGAAAAAGAAAGTTTAATAACAATAAAAAAAATAAGAGAAAATCAAAGTCATTTAATTCCAACTCGTTTGCATCCATGGCACCACACAAAGTCATGCAAATAATGCAAAAGAAGTAACGTAATTAAATAGCTTTCATAGTATATATATGTTATAATATAATTTTAGGTACCATTTCATACCAAAAGTAGATTATGTTCCTAAATAACGTGACTAAAAGCAAATAAAACCCATCAATTGCAACACCTTCAAATATTTGATAAATGGATGTAAAATAATGTACACACAAATCTGTTAACATTCAAGATCACTATCACTATAAAGTAAATTAAATCTAGAAGTATTGTAACCTTTTTGGATTCTGTTCTCACGAGAAAGTTTCAATATATAATATCCTTCTTATAAATGGATAATTGGATAGACATGGATATATCTGCATACAAATATATAGATAAGCACAAGATCGATCGATAGATATATTCTGAGTTGGAAGCTAAGGTATGTAGCTAATTGTATTCACCGGATTTTTCTTCATCAGTCAATGACTAAAATTAAATGTTGTTGCTGAAAAGTGCATCATAATTTTGCTGAAACCTCTTTTTTTTTTTTAATTTGTACGTATGTAGAACAAAACACTGTTCTTGAGATGAAATAGGTTGCTGAGGTCTAGTCTGATGATGTTGGCACTTGGCAAGCTGTCTATGGTAGCAGTTTTTTTGGAAGAGATATACTTTGAATTATTCGTGAAGGATCGGTGGTGACAAAATATATATAAAATTTTATAATAATTTAATATAAATTAATCAAATTTAATAATCAATAAAAATAAATAAATATTATATTTATATACTATTCAATAAATTTTTAATTTTAATAAAAATACTTGTGTCTATAATATATAATGTAAATTCGTTCATATTTCATATCTTTAAAAGTATTATGAGTGAATACTTACAGAAAATATTTTAACATTTAAAGTAGACTAATAAAGTTTGTATGTGATGAAATATATTTTGATAAAAAAATATAAGCATTTTTTTCATATATGCACTTTGTTGTTTATTTAGAATTTTCAGTTATTAAATTATAAATGAAAATATTAACCGTCTAGTTACACCTCTAATTGTAACCAAATTAATTCAATCTAACAAAAATCACTTTTATCATTTAGGGTATATCACACGCACGTTTCAATAACACAATTTTTTCTTTGTGTAGGTAGATTTTTTTTTTCTTTTTTTTTCTTCTCTTTTGTTATCGTAATCACCAATAACACTAATATTTTGCTAACAAAAATCAACATTTGGAATTGAATTTGAATTTATATAAGGACAATGTTCGGTTCATTTAGTATTACAGTAGTTTTGCTTTGATATTATTTTCGGTTCATTCTAGACACATGTTTTTCTAGAATTTATATAATGGACAAATATTCGGTTCATTTGGTATTATACAATAGTTTTGCTTTAATATTATTTTCTGTTCATTCTAAACGCAAATGTTTCTAAATTCGAATTTATATAATGAACAAATGTTCGATTCATTTGGTATTATACAATGATTTCGTTTTAATAATATTTTCGGTTCATTTGCCATCCAGGTGTATTGTCGATGAATAATTTGTCCATTAAATGGAATTGAATAAAGTAATAATAAATAATTTCATTCTTTTTAGCTAAAAAAAAACTCAACTATTAAAAAAAACATATCGAATTCATTTCTGGATCTAAATGAATCTTAATTAAACTAAGAAATAAACCGAAATTACTTAAGGAATAAAAAATTTGGTTAATATTTATCAGTATCAAGTGAATCTCAATTAACACACAAATGAACCGAAATAAATTAAGAAATAAACCGAAATTATTTAATGATGACAGTAAAAAAATCAAAACTAATAAAGATGTTCGTAAAATGTTGGTATTATTGGTGATGACGATAACAAAAAAAAAAAAAGACGT
>NC_029779.3:23523807-23524463 GCF_000817695.3 Arachis duranensis
AGAAGAAGAATTTGTGTGTGAATTTCGAAAAAGAAAAAAAAAGAGGAGGAGAAAAAAAGAAGAAAGAGAAGAAGAAGAAAAGATAAATTTAGAAGAAAAAAGATGAAAAAGAGGAGAAAGAGAAAGAAAAAGAGAAGAAAATAAAGAAAAAATGGAGAAAGATTTAAAAAATTATTATAATAACTTGATTAGATTTGGTTAAATATTCTGTTTAGATGTAGAATAGAACTTTATTCAAACGTTAAATATTGATGGTTATCAAATTAATGTATATCTAAAGAATAACGGAAGATTTTACGGTGCTGAATAAAAAATTTTTCCGCATGTGCTGAAGAAGCGTGGCACTAGAGAAGAGACGACACGTATAGCCTTGTTTTCTATATTTGTAAACAAATTTTATGTTAAAATAGTGTGGATAAAAAATGTCAACATTATGAATACTAATTATATTGGTTTAATTTATTTTAAATGGTGATAATTTATTTGTTAGACTTTATTAGTTTTAAAAAATTTTGACCGTTTTAAATTTTTTGTGAATATTATTCATCATATAGGAATTGGTCCATAAAATAATAAATTAAAATAACAATAATATCCTTTTAAATTAATAATAAAAAAAAAGAAAAAAGAATTAGAATATCACTATCTAACTCTTT
>NC_029779.3:23524669-23533359 GCF_000817695.3 Arachis duranensis
TTCTTGAATAAAATATATAAAATATAATTGTTTTAATGAATTTACTTAATATGTTATAATTTTAATATTATAAGAAAAATAAATAAATTTTAAAATAATTTATTTTCATGCAGGTACTTATAAAGATTTTTTTGTTATTATAAATATTAAAGTATTTTTATATGATAATACGTATGAGCATTAAGAGAAAAAATATTTAAAAAGAGGAAAAAAGTTTAAATTTTAAAAATTTTAAAAAAATATTTAACAAAAAAGATTAAAAATAATATTTATCTTAATTTAAAACTTATTACTTACTTTTGAATTTAATAATTTAATTATTTATCTAAAATAGTTAGTTACTCTATTTTAAAAATAAAATTATATAATATATAATAACTTTAAATACTTAAAACCATCAACTCTGTTCAAAAAAATTATGTTTGCTCTCTTTGAAATTTGTCCCTGCCTTAAAGAAATCATTTATTCAAAATGAATGACTAATGTTATTTTTACTCTGTTTTTTTTTGTTTTTGGGTTTATATTTTTTTATGAAATTAGATAAAAATCTATTAAATAATTAAAATTTTTGTTGGAATATTTTGGTTTTGTTAAATATAATTTTGGTTTCATCTAATTTTTTTCAACAAAAATATAGAAACAATGCTAACACATGTCATCTTTGTTTTAGTGCCACACCTCTTCAGCAGATGAGGAGGAAAAATTTTTCCATCAGCACAGTAGCATTACCCAAGAATAACATAAAGTCGCGACCATTTTGCTGAATTTAACTTGTTGTGCAACTGAGTTATGGTGTCTAGATTAGTTATAAAAATAATACTATACACATATGCCATAGTTGCAACCGAATCATTATAACCTTAAATTAAAGCTAAACCTAATTTTTGAAAAAAAAAAAAATCTGGTCAAGTTTATAATTCGTTAGTTATAATAATTCAGTAACAATTGGACATATAATACGGTTATTCATATAATTTTTTACAAAGTCAAATTATATGTTATAATTATGAGGTACTCTTTGACTTATTAGTAATATTATTCAAATTGCATGCATATGCATGTGTTCATACTCCTTTAATTCAATGTGGTAGCTGGCCATAAGGAAGGAGCCACGTTTTGAGGATAAGTCCAATTCAGTTTTCTTCTCTGTTTCATCTATGGTCGGCAACCGCACACGATTTCCGATTATTAAATAATTTAATATATTTAATTATTGTTCTTGCTTCATGATTTGAAGTATAACTCGTTCTTTGGATGTCTACTCCGAATTTCTTTATTTCGGCTTCAAGCTTTTTGTCCAAGAGAGGTACACCTTGATTCAATATGAACAAAAATAAGAGAAAAAATATCTGCAAAAAACATTTTGACTTTTAAGTCAATATATATTTTATAAACTTATTTTTAAGTGATATTCAACTTACCTCAAATGAAAACTTTTTTTTTTATATTAGGAGTTCGTAATCTAAAATGATCTATTATTGAATTACAGTGATAACATATGAAGATTATAATATTTTGATTTTGTTATTATAATTAATGAAGAATGTTAAGGGCAGCACAATTTGTAATGTATAGTCATCAATTTGCTATCATTAATATTTTTAATGGTGTGAATTATTCATTTTTTTTATAATTAAGTGCTAATCAGATTTCAATAAAAATACCGACTTTCTAAACTTTCTCTTAATTTTAATAGTCGACTTATAATGTATACTCCGAATTTTTCATAACCGACTTATAATGGTCATATTAATTATGTATATTCACATGTTAACTAATATTAATTTCATGTGAATAATAATACTTTTAATTTGATGCTTAATTAAGCTGATTTACAAGATGTTTGTTATCACATGAATATGATGCAACGAAATATGGGGATCGGATAAACCCTCCTTGATGTCATTGCATTTTAATTTGATCCTTAAGGTGTTTGTCATCACATGTGAAGAATAATACTTTTAATTTGATCCTTAATAAGCTGATTCACAAAATGCATGTTTCGTACGTCTTCATTGCATTTATATAATGATAAATATAAATATGTATAATAAAAATGAACAAAATTATAAATTACACACATAGTAAAAATATGATAAAATATTGAAATAACGTGAGCAAGCTTCGAACCACCAGCACCACATGGAAATTAAATCAGGATGGGAGAAAAAAAATATAATATTATAATCGTATTTTATTGACTAGTGTCCAAATTAAAGCTGTGTATAGAGTAGAACTCATTGTTAATCTTGAATAGTTGATAGTTGACTTTCCACACACATTAATTTGATTTATAATAATATATATAACTAATAAGAGTCTAAGATTACATAATCTTTGAAATTTCTTTCTCAAAATATAATTAACTTTTGACAAGTGTGACTAATGTTGTTGTTTCCATAATCCAATTTGGAAATTTCCAATTAAAATAAGCAGCATCACATGACACCCTATATAAAGAGATAGCATATAACACAAGCTTCACACATTTCAATTATCCATTCACCATGGCCAATTTGTCTCCAATAATCTTGTTGTTGGCACTTTTCTCTCTCATTTATGGTAATGCCATAGCAAGCCACCATGTTCACAGAAATCTTCAGACTCATCAATCTTCTGATAGCTCCTCCAATCAACCTTACAGAACTGCTTATCACTTTCAACCTCCAAAGAATTGGATCAATGGTATTATATCTATATTAGCTCCTTCAATAATAAATTAAACTCATCAGAAACTTAATTCATTTTCTGTATCAAATACTCCATACATACCACTAACTAACCCTTTGTTTTTTGTTGCTTTTTCCTCTGTCATTTGAAATGATATGCTGAAATGGACATCTTCCAGATCCTAATGGTTAGTTCTGCTCTCAGCTTTAAATATTTGTTCTTTATGCTAATAGAGCATAGGTTTTATATGAGATACATTTCAAGCATAAGGAATATTGATGTTAGATCTATAGCTATGTATACTTAGAATATTTGAAAATTTTCTTTATCTGCATGTTAATGTAAATAATATATTGATTTGACATTTATGTTACTACAAATCAAATTTGATTTTGATGTGTTTGTATATGCATGGCTTTTTGTTCAGGACCAATGAGATACAAAGGACTATACCATCTATTCTATCAATACAATCCCAAAGGTTCTGTTTGGGGCAACATTGTGTGGGCCCACTCTGTATCAAAGGATCTTGTGAATTGGATCCCACTTGATGCTGCCATCTTCCCATCTCAGCCGTCAGATATCAATGGATGCTGGTCAGGATCAGCCACAATGCTCCCTGGGGGCAAACCTGTCATTTTATACACTGGAATTGACCCAAACAACCACCAAGTCCAAAACTTAGCCTTTCCTAAGAATTTGTCTGACCCATTTCTTAGGGAATGGATCAAGTCACCAAAAAACCCACTAATGGCACCAACTGTTGCTAATAAGATAAATTCAACCTCATTTAGGGATCCTACTACTGCATGGAAAGGAAAAGATGGGTATTGGAGGGTGTTGATTGGAAACAAAGTAAACAGTGTGGGAAGGGCAGTTTTGTACAAAAGTAAAGATTTTGTTAACTGGGTTGAAGCTAAACAGCCCCTACATTCAGCCCAAGGGACTGGAATGTGGGAGTGTCCTGATTTCTTTCCTGTCCTTAATAATGGCCCAATTAACGTTGGTCTTGATACATCTGTGGATGGTGATCATGTTAGGCACGTGTTAAAGGTTAGTTTGGATGATAAGAAGCATGATTACTATTTGATTGGTACTTACGATGCTTCCCAGGATGTTTTTACTCCGGATAATGGGTTCGAGGATAATAGTCAACCTGTGTTGAGATATGATTATGGTAAGTATTATGCATCAAAAACTATTTTTGATGATGGGAAGAACAGAAGGGTGTTGTTTGGTTGGGTTAACGAATCCTCAAGTCAAAACGATGATATCAAGAAAGGATGGTCTGGAATTCATGTAAGTGCAATTTCTTATGATAAACTTTATATATATCTTGCATAAATTGAGTTTGACCAAAATAGTATATTCAAAGTAGTGGGGTAAACTTGGTTGCATTTAATTACTATATTTAATTTAATTTGCAGACTATTCCAAGATCTATCTGGCTTCATAAATCCGGAAAACAGTTGATTCAATGGCCGGTCCAAGAAATTGAAAATCTACGTGTGAACCCTGTAAACTGGCCCACCAGATTGCTCAAAGGTGGTGAACTCCTTCAAGTTAATGGAATCACTGCAGTACAGGTAATTAAGATTTTATTTATAGTAAGTTAAAACTTATATGAAGTTTGTTTTCATGTGAAATTGATAATTGAAAATCGTTAGATAATAATTTAGTCAGATTTGTCAAATCATGTAATGATTATCCTCTATCAGTTACATGAAGACAAATGTACGTGAATCTTTAAGTTAGTAATATTCTGGGGCAGAGGAAATGCATAAAAACCATATGGCAGTTCTTATAATTTGTCAATTCATTTAATATTGAATCATTATAAAATGCATGGCAGGCTGATGTTGAAATTTCATTCCAAGTGAGGGAGTTTCAAAAGGCAGAAGTATTGAAGAATTGGGCAGATCCTCAGATTCTGTGTGGTATGAAGGGGGCAGGAGTAAAAGGTGGTATTGGACCCTTTGGTCTGCTAGTTTTGGCTTCAAAAGATTTGCAAGAGAGCACAGCAGTGTTCTTTAGAATATTTAGATACCAAAACAAGAACTTGGTGCTCATGTGTAGTGATCAAAGCAGGTTAGTTATTTTGATATAGATATCCTTTTCTGTTCAACTTTTCACCAAACTTGACATGTTTGATTTGAACTCTCTGTTGTCTAATTTTTGCTAATTAATAATATGCTTTGAAAGGTCTTCGCTCAATAAAGAGAATGACATGACCCCATTTGGGACTTTTGTTGATGTGGACCCTCTTCACGAGAACCTCTCACTAAGAACTTTGGTAAGCAATTAATACAAGGTTGTTAGTCATTTGTTTATGTAAAGATAATAGGTGAGAATGGCTAAATGATTTAATATATTTGACTAAATTATTATCTAACTTATCTGAATTATTATATTCATGTGGCTTACTAAATATATAAAACTATTTTCAAGATTGTGTGTGATTAGTTAATTTGTGTGGTTTATTTGACAGATTGATCACTCAGTAGTGGAGAGTTTTGGAGGAGAAGGAAAGGCATGCATCACATCTAGAGTTTATCCCACCTTGGCGATCAATGAGAAGGCACAATTGTATGCTTTCAATAATGGAACTTCATCTGTTAGGATCACCAGATTGAGTGCTTGGAGCATGAAGAAAGCAAATATCAATGGAAATTAATTAAGTGTAGAAAACCCATTCTTCAAGTATTGTTTATTAGTTAATTGTTGTATTGTAACAATAATAATGCCATTACATATGTTTGCAAGAAATCAAATAATGAGTAAGGAATACGTTTATTTTTTGTACCAATGAATGCTAACTCAATTATGACACATTTTCCACCATTTCGTAAAATTACTATGAAGCATGCATGTTGGTGAAGGCTATTTAACAAAATGAGTGCCATTCTCTTTCGTTTCCTTGAACAAGTTCATCATCTTTGGTGCGTAGAAAATGTATGATAAAGGATAATGCATAATGAAAAAGAAACAGAGCAAGTGAACATGACATATACTATTCCATGTTTATCACGCCAGCATAGCGTTTAGCTAGCTAAGTTATAGGAAAATCTTCGATATGTGTACATTATTATATTATTGTTTCGGTAACAAGCAAGAACAACGAATTTTGAATTTTCAAAACCCTTTTAATCCGTATCAAAAACAAAACTACCGACTAAACCTGTTGTTTAATTTATCACTTATACACTTGAATTTTATAATAATAAGTCTTCTTCAGTTCACAATATTTGTCGTAATGTCTGCTACCTCATTCGAATACCATGATCCAAATTTTAATACATACAGGAATGATTTTACTAAATTTGAATACTTGGTTAAGATACGAAGCACTGTTGGCAGATCTGTACAGTGTGTCATGTGTGATCCAGAGTCAAGTGAATATGGGACATGGACAAAAACACAAATCTTTATCAAGAGTCAACATATAGAAAATATTTAAGACATAAAATTCATACAACGACCCAAAATTAAAAGAAATTCAAATTGCAACTTATGACTGAAGTAACCCAGAAATTCTCCTGTATTTGCTATGCTAACACTAAATCTATCCAGGTCTGTTGCACACAAGTGAGGACTACTGCTGATTGCATTCAGGAGGGCGCTCCGTCCGCTGGCCGTTTCCTCTATCGGGTTGAGCCCTGCCACCAGTCTGCATGTTAGATCCAATCTGAACATTGTTCTTTGTAAGAATAAATAATGTTAAGTTAGCAAAACAGTTCATTTGATGCTTTACAATTATATAACAGATGTACATAACAAGCATTATGGGCTGGCTTGTAGAGTGTGTCATTATCCATACCTTACTCCGCCTCTTACTTTGTACCTCTTCCTCGTCATCTTCATCTTCCTCACCATCCCCATCATCAGCATCTTCATCTCCTATTTCCTCAAAATCACTCTCTGCAGCCTCCCCCGTGAACCATGACACAGCATGGGGAATAATTTTGTCCCGGATAGTAGAACTGTGCATACATATCAACACTAACACGTTAATATACAAATAAAAGTAAACCAACACCTTAGATGGTCCTCTGGTGGCATCTATCATCATCAGATTCCAAAGGCCAACATTTGGTATCATAGGTTAACATATGGTGAGCTCTGGGATCATTTCTGCTTCACAGTTTTAGTGGAAAAACTTAATGGAATATGAGTGTCACACAAGTATTGTCAAGTGACTTACCCCAGGTCATAATCATGTTCTAACAAATTTTGGAGCTCCTCGACCTATCCATGCAAGAACCAATGCCAATTATTACTTTATTAGTAACAGTCACAAATTAGTAACAGTCACATTATTAACTTTTGAATGGATGGTTTTATAATGATAAGAGACATACAGTATCATCATCAATATCATCATCCTCATCCAAGTCCTCGGGAACCTGGGGAGGGTTGAAAAAGTTGAAGAAGCTTTCACATTTTTCGGTTTTTATGATGGGTTTGGCATTCTTTGATCCTTTCTTTGGCTTCTTCTTAAGAATCTTTTCTGTCAAGCTCTTTCCAGGATTCCACTCAATCTTTGTTCTATAGTTTAGAATTTAGAGAGAAAAGCAAGACAGAGGAGAGAGAAGATAAGAACACAAGCAACTGAAAACATGAATATAAAAAATGACAGATTAATAGATATTACTCACCCTATTGCTTTCTCTAATATAGGTTCATCATCCTCAATCATGTGGTATGTTTTTGTTAGCAAAGAGTTTTTGAAATAAGGATTAGAATCAAAATAGAACTCCAGCTTGAAGCCCTTTGGATTATCAATTTTACACCACTTGATATCTTTAAGATACTTGAGGGCACCCTCGTCACGTTCAGTGATCTAGTACAGGAAAAAGAAAGGGTAGATTATTGCTCTGAAATTATTTTAACAGATTGAAATGTAGAATAAAATATATACATAAATTACCCTACCTCCTCAGCCAGTATGTCATTTGCCTTCATTGCAGTAAGCCAGAAGTTAGGCACTCCTTTCTCTGAATTACAAGGAGGATCTAGAATGATATCAACAGAGAATGAATGATTCTAGATTGATAGTAAATAAGTACAGATAATTAAATGAGCTACCTTCTGCAGGCACAGGTTCATTTGTAATTCCTTCAACCTCAACCACTCCATTGACAATTTCGTACCTCTGCAAGCACCATTTGACGACCAATATTATGATTATTTACAATACACTACCAGTCAGTAACATAGGGACCAATATTATGATTATTTACAATACACTACCAGTCAGTAACATAGGGACATACGCACCTTTGTGTAAAGTGGTTCGTAAAGCTTCTGGTATTTAGCTTCTAACTGTGCTCGCTCCTCTATAAACTTAGTCTCCAACTCATCATGTTGGCCCTACAAGTTGAGAACCAAACCAGATTCTCATTTCTGTCTCTTACTAATGGAAACTTGAAACTTATAGCCTTATAGCAGTATAGTACTAAGCTCGAGCAATTGATCACAACATTCATTAGATTAAATTCAAGATATGATGTAACTCGTAAGTATAAGACCCAAGTTTCTTATCAGTTTATCACACAGAGGAAAACATGTGGCCAAGAGAGGCCTAGAGATGGCAGGCAGCAGTATCATTCACCTGAAGATCTCTGAGAACCTCAACACGTTTCCTGACATTGGGTGCCAGTGTTTCCAGGACGTCAACATGATTCCCAGCCAAGAGCTGAAGCTTATCCTGCAGAGATGGTAGATGATATTGCACAATGAATCAATCTCATCAAAAACAGGACAATCGAAAAACCAAGCTAATTCATGTATGTAAATCACACACCCTGATAGAAATATCAAATATTTCATTCCTTTCAACATTCTCAAACAAGTCCATCACTGAGAACAGTTTCTCATTCACATTTCAACTTTTCGTTCTTTTAATCGGCGAGGATAACATTTAAAACAGAAGGAAAAAAAAGCATGGTAGGAATGATGGAGTTACCTTGAGTGCATTGACAAGATCAGCACGATCTTCAGCACTAAGAGCTACACACACC
>NC_029779.3:23533380-23538159 GCF_000817695.3 Arachis duranensis
CACACCAAAAAAAAAAAAAAAAAACACAAACACTCAATCAAAATTCAGACCTGGCTTTTAAATCAAGAAAACAACATGCAATTGATATCCACATACTAGTTGGCGAATTCAGCGATTGCAAATTGATTATCGTTATGTGATCAAAAAATTGAACGAAAGAAAGCAGAATGAGAGGATTATTAGCAGAAGAGAGAAGGTTGAGAATAGTTTTGAAGTGAGGAGATAGATAAGGCGGTGGTTGATAAATTGAGAAAGCGAGATATAGAAAGGGAATGGATGAGAATTACCGGCGGCGGCAGCGGGGAGATCGGCGGCATGATCGGACATGGTGAAGAATGGGTGTTTGGAGAGAAAGGTTAACGATGAAAACGCAGAAGAAGAAGAAGAAGAAGAAGTAGTTTACACGTGAGGTTGAAGAACGTGGGGCACACGGATCTATGCGGAACTCATCAACTGCCGCTGTCAGTTACACCCACGCTAACCGTGGGGGGTCTTTCTATGAAATTCTATCCTTCCAATAAATAAATAATAATAAAAATATCTTATTTACTTTTGCTTTACGAAATTAAAAAAGATGCCAGGACGTCTTTTATTCTTCTAGAATATTCATGCTTAATAGTTAGAAAAAAAATTATTCATCCTTATTGTTACGGTGGGTAACCGGAGATTGCCTGAATGGACGGCGTTGGCTGGCCCAAATACGTGAGGGGGGAGGTTTCCGTGTGAGTGTGCAACTCGGGAGACTCCGTCCGACTTGTACTCGTGAGTGAATGGGGGGTGGTACCTGCAAAGACACTCCGATGCCTAAGTTAGCAAGAGTGTGAGCAGGTCTAGAGAGTATTGGGCTTAGAGATACCTGAGAAGTGTCAGTGTATTTATAGTGGTGAGCCAATAACCACCGTTGGAGTAGTGCCGTATCTTTAGGGTGTTAACCGCCCCCATTATCTTGGGGAGGTTAAGATATGGCTTTATGAAGTGGTTAGAGAGATTTCAGGGGCGGTTACTCATCCGAATGAGTGTTTATCTGCCAGCTAATCTCTCGTCCGACTTCTTCAGACCAAGTCGTGGTTGATACCGACTTCTTATGTGAAGGTCGGTACTTAGTTAGGCTTCAGATTAGGCCTTTTATTTGGACCTGGGCCTCTATCGTTGGGCCAGGGTATGAACAGTGCCCCTACTTGAGCCCAAAATCTCTTTAGAGTTTGGGTTCAAGTATTTAACTCGGGTTCGTAGCCGGCTTATTTGGAGAGAACATGGGTCTTATAAACCGACGTGATTTTCGCGACCCTTTGTTTCTGACAGTTACGTCAATTCAAGCATCGTATCCGTTAGGGAAGCATTGAGGGCTTTGGTAACGGTGCAATCTCATTAATGACTGCTCCGCTTTTACCATTATGCCCCTTAGCATGTTTATAAATGTTTTCCCTCTCTTTCATTTTTCCGTTTCTGCAATCTTTCAAACTTCTTCTTTGCTCGTGCTGTATTCTTGTGCTCGAATATTTCTGCTCTTTCCAACCTTCACTTTTCGGATAAAGGTTAGTTTTATTTCTTTCACGTCATGCCTTATGTTTGCATGTGTTTGTTTTGTCGGTGGATAGGTTGGTCTGTAGATTCTGGCTTCGCGCCTCTCCTCTTTAGGGACCGTGTTTTTTGATTTTCCTTTTCTTTTTCCCTTTTGTAGGTTTTCTTCATTTTCCTTTAGAGAAAGAAAAATGGCCTCCGTAGATTGGGTTGACGTTACAGTTCTGGGGGAGGAGCCGTTGGTGGATGCGGAGTTTATTACTCACCTTCGCACCCATCATCGGCTCTGTACTTCGGAGGAAGATGAGCCTAAATACGAGTTGCTTGTTCCCGGTTTAGAGGACCGGGTTTGTCATGGGAGAGCCAATGAAACGGCCCCCCACTTCTTCTTTATGTATGAGTGCATGATCACCCGACTGGGCGTCTTTCTGCCCTTTTCAGATTTTGAGATGTCTGTTTTGCAGCATTGTCGCGTTGCCCCTACCCAGCTTCATCCCAACTCCTGGGGTTTCTTGAAAATTTACCAATTTATTAGCCATGCTCTAGATTTCCCGACTACTTTGAAAATCTTTTTCCATCTTTTTCATATGACCAAACCTTTTAGTGGGCTGAATAATAAACAACAGTGGGTTTCCTTCCGAGCCATACAGGGTCGGAGGATTTTTACCCTTTTTGATGAATCTTTTCATGACTTTAAAAATTTCTTTTTCAAAGTGCAAGCTGTAGAGGGTCATCATCCCTTTTTTCTGGATGATAATTCTCTTCCTCGCTTTCCTTTATACTGGCTAGAGGCTTCCCCTTGTGAGAAATATGGTTTGGATGACCTGGATGAGGTTGAGGCTGCCATCGTGGGGTTCCTCCGAGAAGTGTGGGGGAGGGCCCCTTATTTGGACACTAAAAAATTTCTCCAAGGGTCTCCGACCTTTGTCCAATCACAGCTAGGTAGTTTTTTCTAGTATGCTGAATTTTCGACTTGTTAACCTAATATTCCGACTTGTTTGATCCTTTAGCTTGTTGTTTTCTTTTTCAGAAATGGCAAAGACAAACGCTCAAGAATCTTTTCAGAGGGTCCAGGAGGCTAAAGCTAAGTCTCGCGCTCGATCTGGTGGTGCCAGGGTTATCTCTCCTCCTCCTCCTCCTCGTAATGTTGGAACTCTTTCCAATCCTATGGTGATTTCCTCTTCAACTCCTTCTCAGCCGTCCTCCGTCGTCCGACCTTCTCCCGATCCTAAGAAGCGCAAGCTTTTAGAGTCTGGCTCTTCTAGGGAGGTTAAGGCGGATGCTCTTGCCTTCGTCCGAAAGAATATCTATCCTTATGCCCGTATAGGCATGGATGATATGTCTGTTCAGAGCCACCTTACCACCATGGTCGAGGAGAGGCTTAAGGCGGCGGGGGTCTGCGGCAAGCTCTTAGATATTTTTGATAGGGCTCCTCTCAGCTCTTTAGGGGCGACCTCGAGGGTCGAGGAGCTGGAAGGGAGGCTCCGTGTATATCAAGAGCACGAGGGAGAGTTGAAGAAGGAAATCGCCAAGTTAAAGGAGGAGAGAGACACCCTCCGGGAGAAAGGGAAAGCTTTGCAGGCCCAATGTAACATGGAGACGGAATTGAGGAAGACGGCACAGGCTAGCTATCAAAGTCTATTCAAGGATCTTGTGTCTGTGAAAACTGACCTGTTTAATTCTCGGAAGCATATGAGGAGTTAGAGGACTCCATTGCCGATGGCGCCGAGGAATCTTGGCGGATTTTTCTGGAGCAGGTCAGAGTTATTGCTCCTGACTTGGATCTGTCTCCTTTACATCCTGACAAAGTTGTCATCGACGGCACCATTGTAGATCCTCCTGTCCCCAAAATTGTTTCTGAATCCGAGTTGAAGACTCAGGGGCAGAGGATCATCGAGTCTCCTCCTCGCTCCAAAGATGCTCCGAGTTCTTCCGTCATTCCTCCGACTTCCTCTTCAGCTTCTCTTCCTGGTTCCGGTGGCGCTCCTCCCGACTCTGGCGGTGGTGATCCGTCTACTCCTCTGAAAAGATGACCTTATTTTTTATGGCTATATGGGGGCTCGGCCTGTGAGTCCCCCCCCCTTTTTTAAACTTATTTATATGTTGTTTGGTGGTTGTGTGAACAATTTCTTCTTGGCCTTTTAAGGCCGTAAACAAAATATTTCTGACGAGTGCCCTTTTGAATAAGGGTGTAGAAAAATAAATGCCCCCTTTTTGGATAAGGGTTCTAAGTTACCTTGTGCGTGTATGCTTTTCTAATTTCGATATTTCAAAACCCTTTTTCTGAAAACCTTTTTGTTGGCTTGTATCGTTTTTTTTCGAGCCTTTCCGTTTAAGGGCTTTTGTGCAGCCTTTAAACTTTTTTCAGGTTTTCCAATCTCTTTTATTATCCTTTATACTCAACTTTGCTTTAGTGAGTTTTTATGACTTAGGTTATTTTTGTGATGCGTTTTTCATCTACTCGGAGTGTTTCCGAGTTTATTTTACTCGGGTTATCATTTCGACTTAGGAGTCGGATTATTCCCGAGTTTTTTACGATCAATTCATATAACCTCTTTACGCCGACTTGTACCTCGTCGTTTTATCCTGACGACCATCTAGGTCGGTTCATGGGATTTTCACGTTTTGTCGAGCTTAAGTCGGCGCGTTTCGTAGAAAGACTTAGAAAAATAAAGAAGGATATTATAAGAGATATTGTAAAAGAAAAAGATCTTCATTAATTGGGGAGGTACCTTCTTGCTACTAAGGGTTTTGATAGCCTATTTCCCTTAGCCTCTACTATGATGCCTCGTTAAAAACCCTTCTCCAGAAAAAACCCTTTTTGGGAAAAAAATCATGAAGTTGGGAAAAGAGTACATCAAGGAGTAGAGTTCGCTTTTAACTGTAGTACCTTTTCATATTACAAGCATGCCACGACCTTGGTAGCTCAGTGCCGTTCAGGTCGGTTACTTTATAATAACCCTTCCCTAGCACTTCCTTGACTTTGTATAGTCCCTTCCAATTTGCGGCGAGCTTTCCTTCTCCTGATTTGTTGACTCCTATGTCGTTTCTGATTAGGACCAAGTCATCCGAGGCAAATGTTCTTCGAACGACTTTCTTGTTGTACCTGGTAGTCATCCTTTGTTTCAATGCTGCTTCTCTTATCTGAGCATCTTCTCGGATTTCGGGGAGCAAGTCGAGCTCCTCTTTGTGTCCCCGCACATTTCCGACCTCATCGTGGAGAATCACCCTTGGGCTTTGCTCATTGATTTCTATTGG
>NC_029779.3:23538204-23561484 GCF_000817695.3 Arachis duranensis
AGGGAGCTCTTCAGCCCAAGCTCCCTTTGCTTGCTGTAGTCTCTTCTTTAGTCCTGCCAGTATGACTTTGTTGGCTGCCTCGGCTTGCCCATTGGCTTGCGGGTGTTCTACCGAGGTGAATTGATGTTTAATTTTCATGCTGGCTACTAGGCTTTTGAAGGTAGCGTCGGTGAATTGGGTTCCATTATCCGTGGTAATGGAATAAGGTATCCCATATCTTGTGATGATATTTTTGTAAAGGAACCTGCGACTTCTTTGAGCGGTGATAGTAGCTAATGGTTCTGCTTCTATCCACTTTGTGAAGTAATCTATTCCCACAATCAAGTATTTGACTTGTCCTGGCGCTTGGGGAAAAGGACCTAACAAATCCATTTCCCATTTTGCAAAAGGCCATGGAGAAGTGATACTAATGAGCTCTTCTGGGGGAGCCACGTGGAAATTTGCATGCATCTGGCACGGTTGACACTTTTTCACAAATTCTGTGGCATCTCTTTGTAAGGTTGGCCAGTAGAATCCAGCTCGGATCACTTTTCTGGCTAGTGATCTTGCTCCGAGATGATTTCCGCAGATCCCGCTATGTATTTCCTCCAATACCTCGGTGGTTCTCGAGGTCGGTACGCATTTTAACAATGGTGTTGATATCCCTCTTCTGTAGAGGACATTCCTCACCAAGGTGTAATGCTGTGCTTCCCTTCGGATCTTTTTAGCTTCTTTCTCCTCCTTAGGGAGGATGTCGAATTTCAAGTATTCGACTAAGGGACTCATCCATCTGAGGTTTAAACCGACTACCTCAAGTACTTCTTGCTTATCTTCTGTTTTTGCTATCGAGGGCTCTTGGAGGGTTTCTTGAATCAGGCTTCTGTTGTTTCCTCCTGGCTTGGTACTTGCTAACTTGGATAGGGCATCCGCTCTGTTATTTAGATCCCGAGTTATGTGTTTGACCTCGGTTTCTGCAAAGCGCCCAAGGTGCTCCAAGGTTTTTTCCAAGTACCTCTTCATATTAGGGTCCTTCGCCTGATATTCTCCGCTAATTTGGGAGGTCACCACCTGTGAGTCGCTGTATATCATCACCTTTGTAGCACCGACTTCTTCTGCCAACTTTAATCCGGCGATCAAGGCTTCATATTCTGCCTGATTATTTGAAGCCGGGAATTCAAATTTTAAGGAAACCTCTATTTGGGTTCCTCTTTCATCTACTAATATTATGCCTGCGCCGCTCCCTGTTTTGTTGGAGGATCCGTCTACATAGAGTTCCCATGTAGTCGGCTTTTCCTCTTGATCCCCTGCATATTCTGCAACGAAGTCGGCGAGGCATTGGGCTTTAATGGCTGTCCGAGTTTTGTATCTCAAATCGAACTCGGAGAGCTCTATTACCCATTGAACCATTCTTCCTGCTACATCCGTTTTTTGGAGGATTTGCTTCATGGGTTGGTTCGTACGGACTCTTATTGTGTGAGCTTGAAAGTAAGGTCGTAGCCTTCGTGAGGCTATTACTAAGGAGTAGGCAAACTTTTCTAGTTTGTGGTACCTTAGTTCAGGGCCTAGTAGGACCTTACTGATGAAATAGACTGGGTGTTGCCCGACCTCGTCTTCTTTTATCAGGGCCGACGAGACAGCCCCGTGTGCCACGGATAAGTATAGAACGAGGTCTTTTCCTGGTGTTGGTCGGGTTAGGATAAGAGGTTGGCTTAAAAACTTTTTGAACTCTTGGAACGCCTCCTCGCATTCCGGAGTCCATTCGAATGGGCATCCCTTCTTTAATAAGGAAAATAATGGAAGGGATTTTATTGCCGATCCTGCCAAAAATCTGGAGAGCGCTGCAAGTCGGCCGTTGAGCTACTGGACTTCTCTCAAACAAGTCGGACTTTTCATTTCTAGGATGGCTCTACATTTATCGGGATTGGCCTCAATCCCTCTTTGTGTTAGCATAAATCCTAGAAATTTTCCTGCCTCCAGCGCGAAGGCGCATTTCGCGGGATTTAGTCTCATCCCATGCAACCTTATAGTGTCGAAGACTTGTGAGAGGTCGGATAAGAGGTCGACTTCTTGCTTGGTTTTTACTAGCATGTCGTCGACGTATACTTCCATTAGGCTCCCTAGGTGGGGAGAAAACACTTTATTCATCAACCTTTGATATGTGGCTCCTGCATTCTTTAATTCGAATGGCATGACCACGTAGCAATAGTTGGCTCTGGGTGTGATGAATGATGTTTTCTCCTGGTCGGGTTCGTACATCGGGATTTGGTTATATCCCGAGTAGGCGTCCATGAATGATAAGTATTGGTACCCCGAGCTGGAGTCCACTAGGGTATCAATACTTGGTAAGGGATAAGGGTCCTTAGGACATGCCTTATTCAAGTCGGTATAGTCGACGCACATTCTCCATTTACCATTCTGTTTTTTGACCAGCACTACATTGGCTAGCCATGTTGGGTACTTGACCTCTCTAATAAAGCCGGCTTCCAGGAGCGCCTGTACTTGCTCTTCTGCTATTAGGGCTCGTTCCGTGCCGAGCTTGCGTCTTCTTTGTTGTACAGGTCGGGATCCTGGGTAAATCGAGAGCCTGTGGGACATGAGCTCGGGATCAATCCCGGGCATGTCGGAAGCCTTCCATGCGAAGAGGTCAGAATTAGCTCTTAGGAGTTCAGCCAACCCTTGTTTTAGGGTTTCCCCTAGGTTGGCTCCTATGTTAGTGTTTTTTCCTTCCTCCCCACCGACTTGTATCTCCTCGGTTTTTCCTCCCGGTTGAGGTCGTAGCTCTTCTCTGGCCCTTGCGCCACCGAGCTCTATGGTGTGGGCTTCTTTGCCCTTTCCTCTCAGATTTAGGCTTTCATTGTAGCATTTTCTCGCCAATTTTTGGTCTCCTCTCACCGTTGCTATTCCCGCTGAGGTCGGAAATTTCATGCAGAGGTGAGGAGTGGATACCACTGCTCCGAGCCGATTAAGGGTAGTCCTGCCAATTAAGGCATTATAGGCTGACCCTTCATCAATGACTATGAAGTCTATACTCAGAGTTTTTGATTTTTTCCCTTTTTCGAAAGTGGTGTGAAGGGGTAAAAATCCTAGTGGTTTTATTGGCGTGTTCCCTAATCCATATAGGGTGTCGGGGTAGGCTCTCAATTCTTTCTCATCTAATCCTAGTTTGTCGAAAGCAGGTTTGAAGAGAATGTCCGCCGAGCTTCCTTGGTCCACGAGAGTTCGGTGGAGATGGGCATTGGCTAGGATCATAGTTATCACCACGGGGTCATCGTGCCCGGGGATTATCCCTTGCCCATCTTCTTTTGTGAACGAAATAGTGGGGAGGTCGGGTGACTCTTCCCCGACTTGATAGACTCTTTTTAGATGCCTTTTGCGAGAAGATTTGGTGAGTCCTCGTCCCGCAAATCCTCCTGAGATCATATGGATATGCCTCTCTGGGGTTTGTGGTGGTGGATCTCTTCTATCCATATCATCTCGCTTTCTCTTTCCGTGACTGTCCGACCTTTCCGTGAGATATCTATCAAGCCGACCTTCTCTAGCCAGCTTTTCTATCACATTCTTAAGGTCGTAACAGTCGTTAGTGGAGTGACCATATATTTTATGGTACTCGCAATAATTGCTGCGACTCCCCCCTTTTTTATTTTTAATAGGTCTAGGGGGTGGCAGCCTTTCGGTGTGGCAAATCTCTCTGTATACATCCACTATAGAAGTTTTTAGAGGAGTATAAGAGTGATATTTTCTGGGCCTCTCGAGACCGAGTTCTTCCTTTTTCTTGGCTTCCCTTTCCCTCTCCTTAGTTGAGGGAGAGGGTCCAGGTCGCCAACTCAGGTCCCTTAATTTGGCATTCTCTTCCATATTGATGTACTTTTCAGCCCTTTCTTGTACATCCCTTAGAGAAACGGGGTGTCTTTTAGATATGGACTGTGAGAAGGGACCTTCTCTGAGCCCATTGACTAGCCCCATTATGACTGCCTCTGTGGGCAGGTCTTGGATCTCCAAACATGCTTTGTTGAACCTTTCCATATAGGCTCGTAAAGACTCTCCGACCTCTTGTTTTATTCCCAGGAGGCTCGGTGCATGTTTTACCTTGTCTTTCTGAATTGAGAACCTCATCAAAAACTTCCTTGAGATGTCTTCAAAGCTAGTGATCGATCTCGGGGGAAGGCTATCGAACCACTTCATTGCTGCTTTCGACAAAGTGGTCGGGAAAGCTTTGCATCGAGTAGCGTCGGAAGTATCAGCTAGATACATCCGACTTTTGAAATTGCTTAGGTGATGCTTTGGATCCGTGGTTCCATCATAGAGGTCCATATCAGGGTTTTTGAAGTTTTTCGGAACTTTTGCCCTCATTATGTCCTCGCTGAAAGGATCTTCTCTGCCCGGGAGTTGTTCTTCTTGTTCGTCGCGGGAGTTGTAATTCTTGAGGGAAGATTCTAGCTGTAAGAGTTTTCTTTCTAACTCTTTTCGCCGCTCCATCTCCTCTTTGAGGTACTTTTCAGTTTCCTTTTGCCTCTCCCGCTCTTGCTCTAACTGCTCCAGGCGACTGTGGACTAATCCCATTAGTTCAGCTACGTGGGATGGTCCGCCTTTTTCCGATTCGCGCCCATCTGAGGAATTTACCTTCGGGTTCTTCACTCCGGAGGTGCCTTCTCTATGTTGATTATTAACTTCCTGGTGTAGGGCTAGATCCGCATCGTTATTACCTGTGTCCAGATTTTCTTGTTCGGAATCTGTTTCCACATGGCCTTCTTCATGGGACCTGTCCGCCATCAATGGATGATCTCTCGGGTCCCCGGCAACGGCGCCAATGTTACGGTGGGTAACCGGAGATTGCCTGAATGGACGGCGTTGGCTGGCCCAAATACGTGAGGGGGGAGGTTTCCGTGTGAGTGTGCAACTCGGGAGACTCCGTCCGACTTGTACTCGTGAGTGAATGGGGAGTGGTACCTGCAAAGACACTCCGATGCCTAAGTTAGCAAGAGTGTGAGCAGGTCTAGAGAGTATTGGGCTTAGAGATACCTGAGGGGTGTCAGTGTATTTATAGTGGTGAGCCAATAACCACCGTTGGAGTAGTGCCGTATCTTTAGGGTGTTAACCGCCCCCATTATCTTGGGGAGGTTAAGATATGGCTTTATGAAGTGGTTAGAGAGATTTCAGGGGCGGTTACTCATCCGAATGAGTGTTTATCTGCCAGCTAATCTCTCGTCCGACTTCTTCAGACCAAGTCGTGGTTGATACCGACTTCTTATGTGAAGGTCGGTACTTAGTTAGGCTTAATCCTTCAGATTAGGCCTTTTATTTGGACTTGGGCCTCTATCGTTGGGCCAGGATATGAACACTTATATATTCATAATTTTTGTTCTTTCAAGAAATTGAATCTAATCTTTTATTTCTTATTATTATACATAATTAATAAATAAAGTAGTAAACAAATAGACCTGTAAATGCCTATTAATACTAGTAAAAAAATTATGTACATACTATATATCTGTATATAAATATATGTATTATTTTATTTATTTTTAATGCGTATTTTATGATTTATATATTTAATACAAATGATTGATTTTTTGTGTACAAATAACATGATTATAATATTAGTATATTATTCTGTAAATAAAAATAATAATTTTAAAGAAATTAAATTAAAATTATTCATCACAAGGATATTGAATTTTTCATACGATTTTAACTGAGTTGGTACTTGGTACATGAAGAAAAATCCTCAAACCGGTTGTAAATACAGTTTGATCGAAAGCCCTTGGAACTTGGAAGTATTCTCTAAATTAATAAATGTACTTGAGATGCCTAGTCCCACAGTGAACAGGCCTTAGTCCATAACCTTGTTGAAATGGAACCTGGGTGTAATAAAAAGAAGGAATATTTATAATTTAATTTTATGTGCGGGTGGTTTTATTTATGACTGCTGAAATTTGGATTTCAAAGCTTCAATGACAGCTGAGAAATCCTCATCACTAAGGCCATGGGACTTTGCAACCTTGTATAACTCATTAGCAGCTGCTGCAATTGGAGTAGATTGGGATACAGACTCTGCTAACCCCAGTGCAAGTCTCAAATCCTGCACCGTTACAACACAATTAGTTTCTGTTAAAAACTTGAAAGATAATAGGAATTTAACATACTCATTAATGCACCTTCTGCTGATGCTTTAGAGGGAATGCAGTAGGGTAAACCGATTGTATCATAGATGGGCCTTTGGTTGAGTACATTGGAGCACTGATGGCACCCTGTGAAACTACCTGCAAAATTGCCATTTGTTTTTAACACTATGCTAAACATTTATGTACCTTTACCTATCGGCTTAAATTTTTATATTTGTTTCATGACACTTAACACCATCTTTCTTTCACAAGAGGAACAAACAATTCAAAATTTACATCAGAGGAATAACGTGCAAGAATTACTAGGAATCAGAGAAGAGAAAGCTCAACAAAAGTCACATCATCAAATTTATATTTCATAGCTACATAGACATTGAACTAGAGGCATTTTATTAGATTTATTAGATTTATCGGTGCCATGGTTTCTTTCAGCATCATCATCATTCACATGCAGCTAATAATGTAGGAAGACAAATGAATCACATTTTTGAAATATCAGCAAAGAAATTTGCAGCAGCCCAGAGCAACCAAAGACTTCAAGACGAAACGAGCAACAAATCCATGTACAATTACAATGGTAATTATTTCGTTTAGTGGCAAATACCTCGACTAGTACTTTTGGATCCAACCCAACTTTCTCGCTGAGAAGTAAGCCTTCAGAAAAGGACGCCATCATACTATATGAAGAAATGGTAGTGTCACATACACATTAACAATCATATAAGAAAAATCAGCAGCAAAGTAGCAATAGACAAGTTGTAAAAACCTGCCCATGATCATATTGACAACGAGTTTCATTGCAGCTCCATTTCCAACATCCCCGAGGTAAAATTTCGACTACATAGAAGCATGAAGAAACCATATGTGAAATAAGACTCTCATCCCCCAGAAAGATCAGGGAAATTTTCTTCCTATAAAAAAAAAATAATGAAGGGCTATACATACTTTCCCCATGATGTCCAAGAGAGGAGCAACCGTTTCATAAAGATTTCTGTCACCTGCAATATCAAATAAATTGCTTCAGTTTCTTTATCTGAAAGTGCCACCAACTCCGCCATGAAATGGAGCCTGAATTCCTTCACCTGCTGTAAGAAATATCAATTGTCCATCTTCTGCTGGCTTTTTGGAACCTGAAACTGGAGCCTGTGGATGCACAGAAATGGATTTCACAAGTATTACTACATGCAATGAAGTAATGTGTATCCTGATTATACAACACTTGGTGTTTGACAAAAGGAAAATGTGAATGCACCTCCAAAAATAATGCTCCAGTAGCTTTGATGCGCTCACTAATCAATTTTGAAGTATCAACATCAACTGTTGAAACATCCACATAGCTGAAAATGTTTAAGATATTATTAAGCTTGCAATCATATTGAGGAAGTACAATACAGCACACACCATTAATTTTAATTTGCATGTGATCTTTGTACGCTCAAATAATAATCATATAGACATTGATGAACAAAGATATGGATTGTATTGGCAACTATTATTATGAATAGAGTACCCTTTTCCTGGAGCCATTCCATTTGCAGCTCCATGGTTGCCACAAGCAACATCAATCTAACATGAGGGGATGAACAATAAGTGAGAATTCTGAAGAAAGATATATGCATTGATGAAATTAGGTAGAGTGAGATAAACACACAGCACTGTGAGGATCAGCAAGCATGGCAAATGTGAGGTCGCAAGAAGCTGCTACTTCCTCAGGAGAAGACAAATATCTGCAGAAACAATGATTGATATGAAATGAATACGATGATAGGGGAACGGAGCTGTAATTAGTTAGTTAGTTAGTTAGTTAGTTGGTTACTTAGCTCCCAAGGAGATGAGGGGATCACACTTTGACTTGGTCCTATTCCAAAGAGTGAGATCAACCCCAGCTTTGAGGAGGTTGTGAGCCATGGGGGAACCCATGATTCCAATGCCCAAGAACCCAACGCGAGGAGCGGGAGAAGAGGTGGAATTGGAGATGTAAGAGAGAGAGCGAGAGTTAGAAGAGAAGTGGTTGTTGTTATTGAAGTTGAGAGTGAAAGGGATGCCCCAAAGGGAGGAGGTGCGAGTTGCTGCCATGGCATTAATTGGAACACCGAAGAAGCAATTCATCAAACACCTCATAGTCATTCCCACATTCCTACTCCCTACACTTTTCTCTCAAACTTGTCTCCGTTCCTCATCCCAACTATGCTTACGTGTCACCCTCCTGCCGCTCCAACCATATCTATAAATTCTTTTATTTAATTAATATCGGGAGCAAAGAAAATTAGAAAATGACCCCACAATAAAGGAGGCTACTTTAAAATTAATAGTTTTCACTTTTCAGCAATGAAAATCGATGGCCATGGAAGTGGAAATGGAAGGGGAAGATGGTTCCAAATTCTCATTACAAGTCACTGAAGCTCGAAACACAGTCATTGGACGAGGCTGTGGCGGCGGCTTTCATACAAAGGATCGCACCGTTTCACGTCGCCACGTCTCCTTCCAGCTCAGCTCCGATTCCGATGACCCTAGGGTTTCATTCGAGGTCATCGGAAGGAACCCTTTTTGGGTTCACCACGGAGCTCTTGGCCTTAAGGTTTTCCGCAAGTTCGAAAAGGGTCAATTGGAACTCGGTGACCGCTTTTCCCTCTCCGCCATAACACCATTCTGGCTCCATTTCAATTTCAACAACCCAGCTCAGAACGTTTCAAGTTCAAAGCCTCAGCTTGACATCGACATTGACCAAATTGACCTTTCGCAATTCGATCCCGTTAAAGGTACTAAAATGTGAAGTTTTAACCTTTTTGGGTGTCAGTATATAGGGTTTGTTTAGGGTTTAAGGATATAACGTTGAACAGCTTTGATGATAATTATTTACTATGTATCTTCTTTGATTTCATGGTGATTGCCATTTTAGAGATTTTGAAGACTTCATTTTGGGTTTTGGGAAATGCAGAGTTTGGTTTCCTTGCGATTGGGCACGAGTTTGATGACTATCCAAAGGGGAAGATCCGCAATGTTAAGGATTGGGAGTGGTTTCTTGAGGAAGCTAGAAATGACAGTGATGATGATGACGATGAGGAGGGGAAGCAGAGGAAGAGGATGAAGAGAAAGCGGAAGAAAAAGAAGGGTCCGGAGGAGAATGAAGATGATGAAGAATGGGGTGGTGAAAGTGATGATGAGGGTAAGGACCTTGTTTCTAACATGAGCAAAGGTAAGAAGAGGGCATGCTACTCCACAAGATCTAAAGACAGGAAAAGTGGCTCTACAAGCTCTAAGAGAAAGAGAGATACTAAGATCAATCAAACTTTTGAAGATGATGAAGATGATGAGACTCTAGGAGGCTTCATTGTTGATGATGAAGAGAATGATCAGCAGGAGGAGTTAGATGATGATGATGATGAAGAAGAAGAAGAGTTCGAAGAAGAGGAGGAGGAGGAAGATTAAAGTTTTGAATTAAATCAATGTTGGTATATGTGGGAATGTTGTTCAGTTAGGAAACACTTGATAATATTGAGTTCTGTTTTGGTCAATGGCTTAGGAATGAATCTAGATTCTAGAACATGCATTAATTAATTACACAAGATAAAGATTGGAATATATATGTATTTCGAGCCATTATAATTATTATGAAGTATTTAAGCACATTTATAAAAGGATAAACTTATTAATACTTGAAAATATAAAATAAATAATTAGCAACGACGACGTTTATGTGAGTGAGAGTAGCATGAGCAGAAATAGAAGGAGGCATGAACGCTAATTTAGCTGCAGAATCAGAGTTGCATGAGCGTTTCATCGGCGTTTTAGGGTTCTCACTTCTCACTCACAACTAACTATTCTCCATTGATTCCAAGTTGCATGCTTTTTAGTGTTAAAAGGTGCACAACACAATTAATTGAACGCATGGAAGCTGCCACCTACGAGTCTACGACTACGAATACAATGGCGAGCAAGAATTCAACCCAATTGCCAATCACCAACATTACGTAGGGCCCTCCTTCAGGGTTAGTTTGCTTCCAGTTTGCATTGTTAACGTATTATTCTCTTTCTTTACTCTGTTTCTGTTTCTTGAGTTCTGCTTCTGGGGCCTCTTCATCATCATTTTTTCTTGTTTGATAGGAAGCTATTCGTTGGAGGCATCTCTTGGGAGACTTCTGAAGGTATATTCTCATTCTTTCCATCAATTTTTGTGATTCAATGTTTGTGGAGATTAGGTTTTAAGATGCAAGAGTGAAGAGTGGATGCATCACACTTGTATAGCAAAGAACTTGATATAATTATATGAATGCACTAACTGGTATCTATTACCGAAAATAATAGCTGAACAATTTTCTTACATTCTTACAATGGCATTGGGATTAGTTGTATAGTATTTACATTCTTGATATTTATATCATAGATGCAAATAAAAGATTGCTTTTGCCTGAACAATTTTCTCATTCTGCATTCTTCTTTTCTTTTCTTTTTTCTTCCTTCTTGTCAGAATCATTTTGTAAGTACTTCAACAATTACGGGGAAGTGATAGATTCAGTGATAATGATGAATAAACAGTCCGGAAGGCCTCGGGGCTTTGGCTTTGTAAAATTTGCTGATTCAGCTGTTGCAGATGAAGTTTTGTCACAGGAGCATACCATAGACGGCAGAGTGGTAATCTATTCATTTCAAATAAACAACTTCAATCATTTAGTGCATATTCCTTCCCCTCGTGACAAACTAACTCCTTTTTGTTTTATCAGGTTGAAGTGAAGAGGACTGTCCCTAGGGAGGACACGGAAGTTACCGGAGTATTCAGAACAAAGAAGATCTTTGTTGGCGGATTACCCCAATCTTTGTTGGCAGAACTTGATTGCACGTAATTCGCTACAGGGTATCGCGGATTACGTTGAGGGCGGGGTTACTCATAAACCGCTACACCCTGTAGTGGTTTATGACCAAATAGCTTTTATGCATAATCCGCTACAGGGTGTAGCAGATTATGAGTATAGTGATTTGTCTATATATACCGCGTGAGGCTGTAGCGAAAATCATTTGAGTTATTTTGGAAAGAAAGTAGAGAGAAAGGAGAGAAAATTTAAAATATTTGAGTAGTTTGGAAGAATGGAGGATGAACGGCGGTTGTACTGGCTCGACGGCGTTGCTCACGTAGTCAACCATCGATGCAGAGGTAAGTGTTTGTATTTTCAAACACTATTTTAATAAATGTATATTTTATTCAATATTAAGGAAGTAATTCATTAATTAGATAGATAGAGACTTAGTTTAGGTTTTGGTTTGTAAATGAAAATTTGAAATATAAACTTTGACATCTAACATTTAATAGTCAAGGTAGAGAGGTAAATTAGTAATTTCAAAACCCAAGTAGCTTAAGACAAGAAATACAAGCTATAGTTTGGTTGGTGATGTTATTGTTAGAAATTAAGCCTGTGTTCTTTATTTCTGAAAATGCAGCCAACCCGATGTGTGTATAGCGTCCGTAGGTAACAGAATATGCCGTTACATGATAGGATCATACTTTACTTAGAGAGGGCTGGGTTGTACCACCTGGCTAGGCTGAACGCGCATTGGTTCTAGTTGGATGAACCTCTGGTCAGCGCATTTATTGAGAGGTGGCGGCTTGAGATCCACACTTTTCATATGCTATTCGGAGAGTGTACTATCACGCTCCAGGACGTGGCATACCAGCTCGGGCTGCCCGTGGATGGCCAGGCTGTTTCCGGGTGCATGACAGACTTCCACATGCACATCGAGGGGGCCAGACCGGTATGGGAGTGGTTCGAGAAGTTATTTGGTGAGCTTCCGCCACCGGATAAGAGAAAGTTATACACAGTCCACTTCACATGGTTTCATGAGAGATTCAGGGTGTTACTAGCGGATGCTTCGGAGGAGACCGTGCGCATATATGCACGCGCGTATATTATGATGCTTCTGTCGACACAGCTGTTCATGGACAATAGTGCTAATCGAGTCCACCTTCGCTGGTTGCCTTTTGTGGCGAGACTTGACGATATAGGCAGGTATAGCTGGGGCGCCGCTGTATTGGCGTGGCTGTACCGATGCATGTGCAGGGTGGCGAACAGAAACGTCACCAACTTGGCTGGATCCCTACAGTAGCTACAGTCATGAATCTTTTGGCGGTTCCCCACGCTGAGGCCGCGGGGTTTTGATGCCTTCTCTTTTCCATTGGCATCCAGGTATACTTTAATTCATTCTTTCTTTCAAGTTCATTACGTTATATATTTGAAATTACATACTTATGTGCTATTTCTGTTACTCAGATGGGCCACATATTTGCCCTCTTCTGATGGGAAGGAACGGTGGATTCTTCTGATGGGAAGGAACGGCGGATTATACAGTATCGTCTGATTTTGGATCGACTGACTCATCGAGATGTAAGTATTTTGTTTTTGTTTGTTGTTATTTTAATTGTTTTTTTCAGACTTATATAAATACATTGGTATAATGCTGACCTTGCCTCCTGTCTATCAGATTGTGTGGGAGCTTTATGGTTCGCTTGACGTACTGGCAGTCATCCATCCGGAGATATTGACCGAGGAGCACAGCCGGTTATGGCGGGCTGTCACCAGCCTGATCTACTTTGCAGTTATTAAGTGGCATCAGGTTGACAGGGTCTTCCTACAGCTAGGGGGCATACAGCATTTTCCTACGCCAGCGTTCAACATAGAGTATCTTCATAGTAGGACGACAGGGGTGGAGATAGATGGTTCCCCACTTACTATAGGACATGGCATCAGCATTGGGATGAGCGATTTCGTTCTGTGTTGAGTGTCCGGAGAGTTCCTGATCCTGGTCCATCCCCTGAGTACCTGGACTGGTGGCACCGTGTTGCACATAGGATTCTGTCACCAGGAGTTGCTTTTGCCGACCCCAGGCCGACCCAAGTTTCGGACGATGCTATACTTAGAGGGTCGTCACAGGCACCGACTAGAGTTCTAGCGTCCGATATGCCGGATAACAGACGTTTGGAGCGGAGACGACGCATCGGTACACGTGCCACTGATCGCGACTGGCGCTGGCTATACGACAGGATGCAGGAGGAGCAGATTGGTGGTGATGACGGAGGCCAGGCAGATCATCGCCTTCATCGATCTTCTGCTAGACGACGGGCTGCTCGTGGTGGAGGAGCACCTCCCGTCCACCACAATGACGAGGCAGGATCGTCCCGTCAGCACCCTACAGACACTCATGCTGCTGGCACCGCGGAGGCTAGTATGGGTGGTACACTTTTTATCCACGTATCTAGCTCTCAGGTACTACCTGGGTGTAGCACACAGCTGTTAGCCGATCTTGCTACCACTTCTTTCACCATGGATTTCGACGATCAGTTGTGTGGACCCCAGTTCTATGCGGATTTTGGTGAGTTCATACGGGGTGACGACGTTAATCAGTACTAGAGCCCGATTCCAGACGGCCCTCAGACCCTACGGAGTATAGGTCACAGCCAGCGGATATGCCTGAGACCCAGGTTTCTGAGACCCAGCTCCCGGTCGACTTGAATGAGCCCGCAGGCAGCCCGTACGACACTTGGTTCGGGATGGGGGGGACGCTACCATCTACATTTGGAGTTGGGACACAGGAGGCTCCACCGGGAGATCGGCGAGTGGCTAGGGTTAGGCGTCCGATTCGATGGGCACAGGCTCGCACCTACTTGGTCCATTCGGAGGCGATCATGATGTTGACGGTGACCAGCAGTAGCGTCCGACTCTCTTAATTTTCGACAGTTATCCATGCATGAATTATGACTTATTTATTTTCTGTTAGGGTTAACGACTTGTGACAGTTATATCTGTATTAGTTATGTAGTTATACCTGTATTATTTTTGTACGAGTTAATGCGAATGATGATTATATTTTGTATCAATTCGTGCATTTGGCATCATGGGTTTTTAACCCTAACATATAAACACCACTATACTCATAATCCGCTACAAGGTGTAGCGGATTATGCATAAAAGCCATTTGGTCATAAATCGCTACAGGGTGTAGCAATTTATGAGTAACCCTGCCCTCAACGTAATCCGCGATACCTTGTAGCGGATTATGTGCAATTAAGTTCCGCTGCAGGGTGTAGCAGATTATATATAGTTGCGTTTATTGCATTTGTGTCTGAAAATTGTTAATACTGTATTTGCCTAAACGTTTTTTTCAATCATTTTATATGTGTAAATTGTCCTTATATATATATTTTTTATTTTTCTTTGCATATTTGCACAAGTTTTTAGGTTTTTTTTTTGTTGTATTTTGATTTTATCCATCAAAATAGAAGAAATTATATAAGATTTCCTATGTTTGATATTTGTTAAATCAATAATGGTAGGTGTTCGGTTATCGGGTTCCGGACAGATCGGGTGTACGGGTGAAGGAGTGAGAACGCCTTGGCTTTGGTCGCGCTGGTTGCGGGTTTGCCGAGTAGACGAGCACTCGTCCTGGAGAGAGGATGAGGGGGGTGCCACCTGCAAAGACACTCCGACGCTCAAGTCAGCTAGTGCGCAGGCGGGGAAAAATGATATGGAAAGGTGACGTACCTCGGGGGAAGAGCCAATCTTCCCTTTATATACATGTCAGTAGTGGGCCCCCATGAGGACAGGCCCATGTTCTCAAGGACACTGTCCTGCGGCCGCGTGTGGGTCGCACAGGACACGTGTCCGGGTCGTTTGAAGGGCACGGAACCGGGTCGTTTGAAGGGCACGGAACCGGGTCGGGTGGAGCTCGGGCCGGATCGACCCGTCAGTTCCTTGGGCCAGACCGTAACAGTGCCCCCACACGCCAATGGTAGCTGTGGGAGCTATCAATGGCGTGTTGTCTCGCCTCATTCGGGATCGTCTGGTCGGCCGTTCGTGATGAGGATATGCCCCCAACGCGCGTGTCCTTTGGTTGTACAAGCAACCGTTTCGTCGCATCGTTCCCAGTGCCGAGCATTAAATGCTCATAATGGGGTGAAAAACCCTTGCTGAAAAGACCATTCTGCCCCTAGACGTTTCGCGCTTCCTGGGGAGGTAGTTTTTAAACAGGCCAGTTTTGGCACTCTTTTCTTTCTTTTGTATCTTCCTTTTTCTGCCTTCTTCTTGCTCCCAAATCTCAACATTTCTTTGTAGTGCTGTTGTGCGCCTCTCCCTTCGCATCTTTCTTTATCAACTGCTCCGTCCTCCTTCCACTAATTCAGGTAACTTTCGAATCATTCTCCCTTTTATGCATTATTTTTGCATGTTTGCTGTTTGGTTTTTTTGCTGTTGTTGCGTAGCCTTTTAATTGCGACTAGATGTGTTAGGGGGGAAAGTACCATTCCAGGGTAGGTTTTTTCTTGTTCTTTTCGTGCTTTAGTCTCGTTTGGCCTTAGTCGGGGAGTCGTGGGGGGTAGTGTCTGTATTCGGCCTGAGCAACCGATCTCTTAGACTGACTGGATGGTCCCCCCATGAAGGTATGGCTCGCACGGTTTTCTGGGCTTCCGTTAACCCCGCGGCGTACGATCCCTATGCTTGGGTCGTTTCCGACGTGAAGGATTTGCCTAACCAAATGGGCGAGGAGGAGCTCATCGAGTTCCAACAAGCCGAGTACTTGTGTGGAGGGACTGACGAGGAAGCCAATTATGACGTTTTTGTCCCGGCTCCTCACGAGCGATTGTATGAAATCAACTTCCAACACCCCCGAGTCGCCGACTGGATTTGGTTCTACAAGTCCATGTTCACCCAAGTCGGAGTTCGCATTCCGTTCTTAGCCTTTCAAATGGCGCTTTTAAGTCGAATTTCCGTGGCGCCGTCGCAGTTGCATCCGAACAGTTAGGCCTCGATCCGCTGTTTCGAGATGGTTTGTGAGTACCTCGAGCTGCCGGTGTCCGTAGATGTTTTCCTCTTCTTTTTCACCCTCACAAACCCTTCAAAGGAGGGGAAACACAAAAAGGGGTTCATGTCCTTCCGGTCTGCCCAGGGTCGGAGGATTTTCGGTTTGTTTGAAGATTCCTACCATGGGTTTAAGGACAAATATTTCAAGATCCGCCCTGTCAAAGGTCGTCATCCCTTTTGGTTGTCGTTGGAGGGGGTACGGCTCATCCCGACCTATTGGAGTTTCGGGGCAGGGTCCAATACCTTTATTAAGGTAACCTATGGAGGCATGTCGGCGGTGGATAGGCAGATTGCCGAGGTGTTGATGGCAGTCTTTGGGAAGAATCAAGTAATTACATTTGTGAGAAACTTTTACTTTACCCTTTATCTTTTTGCTTTTACTGATATTTTGTGGCGATTAACCGACCTTCTTTGCTTTCCTGCAGTGGAGATGTCTGCGTCGGTGACGGGTCTTCCCAACTTATTCCAAACTTTCCTCTGTGCCAGCGACGACGAAGGGGACAATGAAAAATCTGCCGCCGAGAAGTCTGCAATTCCTCCGGAGGACAAAACTACTTCCGAGTAGGAAACCGCGGTTGACGGAACCGGGACCTCGACCCAAGCTGCCCAGGTCGAGGGCGACAAAACGGTTCATGCTTCTCCCTTCCGCGAGGTGATAGGCACCGGGGGTTCGACGTCTACCCCTGATGTCGATGACGGTGTGGAAGAGGTCCCTAACCCTAAGAGGAAAAGGAAGACGTCCTCCAGTCCCGAGGGGGTCCTTACCGTCATGGAGAGGAATTTTGATGCTGGGAACTTTATAGATTCCCAGCTGATCCCTGGTACTGAGGAGTATTTCCACGAGTCTTCCCTTGCCGGGCAGGCGAGGTGGATGTATCGTACCCTTCTGCGGGGCGCCGTGATAGCCCGGAAGGCCGAGTTTGAGCTGTCCGGGATGGAGTCCCTCCGCAGAAGGTTGGAATCTAGTGGGAAGGCTAACAATGAGCTGAAAAGTGAAGTCGAGACTCTCCGGGAGCAGTTGACCCAATTGAATGAGAAACTGGACGCCGCCGAGAAGAAGGCCACTGCTGCCGAGAAGAAAACTACCACTGCTGAGAAGAAGTTAAAAGACTCAGACGCCACGGTTTCTCGCCTTGTCGAACGTGAGATGACTTTGGAGAGCCAGGTCGGCGCAGCGCAGAAATGGGTGGCCGAGATGGAGAAAGAAAAGCAGGTCGTGGAGGCCGAATTGGCAACGTGGAAGGCTAAGTACAAAGATGTCGTGAAGCAGGGGAAGGGTGCGATCTTGGCGACCGAGGAGGCTCTTAAGGCTCAGGTCAAAGTCATTGCTCCCGAGTTTGATACGTCGGCGATTGGTGTTCTCAAAGTCATTCAGGATGGCAAAGTTGTCGACGTCCCCAAGAAATGAATCTTCTGTTTAAAGTTTTTGTTTAGCCGTTTTGTTTTGGCTTATGAACAATTTTAATTTTAGCCGTTTTGGCTTGTGGACAATTTGATTTTAGCCGTTTTATTTTGGCTTGTGAACAGACATTTTTAGTCGTTTGCTCGAGACGTCGTGATAAACTTTTTCTTATTCGTCTGGTCGTGTTATCGTTTCTATTAACCGTTTTTGGTTTATTGTCGTCATTTATATCAACGGCCCATGGCCTTTCGCGTAGTCGTTACGACGGTGGTTGACGGGTTCCCGGGGTGATCAGTCCCGGGGTCGCGCGTCGTTGTTGGATGTGATGGGATGGTTTATCTGGAGAATTGAGTGACAAAACAGAAGAGAGAATTTGCACAAGTATATCTTATTCGATAATCGTATAAAGGACTCGTAAGTCGCTATGAAAAGTTCAAAAGTTAAATTTGCAAATTAACTACTTAGCTAGGCTGGTCGGCTTGTCGGGCCATCCTCTAGGAGTAGAATCTTCTTAGGTTGTTCGCGTTCCATGTTCTCGGGACTTCCTTGCCGTCAAGCCTTTCTAACTTGAAGGCTCCTTTTCCCATCACTTTTTTGACTCTGTAAGGGCCTTCCCAGTTCGCCGCTAGCTTGCCTTCTCCGGGGGTCGGTAGGCCGATATCATTTCGTCTCAGGACGAGGTCGTTTGGCTCGGATTCCCTCTTGAGCACTTTGGTGTTGTAGCGCAGAGCCATTCTTTATTTTAGCGCCGTTTCTGTCAAATGGGCCATTTCCCTGGCTTCATCTATCAGGTCTTTTTCTACGGTTTCCTCCACTCCTTTCAAAAGCAACCGCGGGCTCGGCTCACCGATCTCTACGGGTATTACTGCATCCATCCCGTACGTTATTCGAAAAGGAGTTTCCTTAGTGGAGGATTGTTCGGTTGTTCGGTAGGACCAGAGAACCGCTGCTAGTTCGTCGGCCCAAGCACCCTTTTTATTGTCCAACCTCTTTTTTAGCCCTGAAAGGATAACCTTGTTGGCGGACTCCACTTGTCCGTTCGTCTGAGGGTGTTCTACCGAAGAGAACCTTTGCCTTATACCCAGGCCGTTGAGAAATTCCGTGAACTTTTTGTCAGTAAACTGCGTGCCGTTGTCCGAGATGACGACTTCCGGTATCCCGAATCGCGTTATCACCTGCCTCCACATGAATTTCCTGCAATTGGACGAGGATATGCTAGCTAGTGGTTCGGCTTCTATCCATTTGGTGTAGTAGTCAATTGCGACTATGAGGTATTTGACTTGCCCGGGGCCGACTGGGAAGGGCCCTAAGAGGTCGACTCCCGATTGAGAGAATGGCCGGGAGGTCGTTAACAAGCTTAACTCGGAGGCCGGCGCCCTGGCAAAGTTGGCGTTCTGTTGGCACTTTATGCATTTTTTGACAAACTCTTTGGAATCTGCCATCATCGACGGCCAATAGTATCCGGCTCGGATTAGTTTCCTTGCTAGGGCCTTGCCTCCAATGTGGTGCCCACAGCAGCCCTCATGGACTTCCCTGAGGACGTAGTCCGTCTGGTCGGGGTGTAGGCACTTCAGTAGGGGTTGGTTGAGCCCTTTCCTGAACAGCTGTCCTTGGATGACGGCGTATTTGGCCGCTTCCCTTCTCAACTTCGCCGCGTCCTTTTCATCACTAGGGAGTTTGCCGTGTTCTAGGAAGTCGGTGATGGGGTCTAGCCATGAAGAACCTAGGATTGTCATGTGCAGTGTGATTGCTGGTTCTCTTGTCATGCCTTGGATGAGAGACCGGTTCCCCTCCCCTGGCTTTGTGCTGGCCAATTTTGATAGAAGGTCTGCCCGTGTGTTCCTTTCTCTGGGTACGTGGTAGACCGTGACCTCTTCGAACTTTTGGCTCAAGCTTTTAACCTTTTCCAAGTACTTCTGTAGCAAAGGGTCTTTGGCTTGGTAGCTACCGTTTACTTGGGAGGTGACGACTTGGGAATCGCTGCATATTTCTAGTCTTCTTGCGCCGACTTCTGCCGCTAAGGTTAAGCCTCCTATAAGGGCTTCATATTCTGCCTGGTTGTTCGAGACGGGAAACTCGAATCTGACCGACTGTTCATATACAACCCCAATCGGGCTTTCCAGGATGATCCCGGCACCTCCGAAGGTCTGGTTGGAGGCTCCGTCCACATGGAGCTTCCACCGTGTACCCACTTCTTCGCTTGGATCTCCCGTTACTTCTACTAGGAAATCCGCTATCGCCTGCGCCTTGATGGCTTGCCGGGGTTCGTATCGTATGTCATACTGGGAGAGTTCGATGGACCAAGTCATCATTCTTCCCGCCAGATCGGGTTTTTGGAGTACTTGCCGGATCCCTTGGTCCATTCTGACGATGACTTGATGACTCTGGAAGTACTGCTTTAACCTTCGTGAGGAAGTTAGGAGTGCTAAAGCTAGCTTTTCCAACTTGCTATACCTTAATTCTGCCCCTTGCAAGGCCCTGCTTATGAAATAGACTGGCTGTTGAGCTTTTCCGTCCTCCCGTACCAGAACTGCGGCCAGGGCTTCGCTCGTTATGGCGAGGTATAGGTATAGTGGTTCCCCGTCCTTTGGCTTCCCGAGGACGGGTGGTGCCGCCAGGATTTCCTTGAAGTGCTGAAAGGCCTCTTCACATGCGGGTGTCCACTCAAACGCCATCCTTTTCTTCATGAGGTTAAAGAATGGCAGGGCCTTTGTTGCCGAAGCTCCGAGAAATCGGGATAATGAGGTCAACCGCCCTGCCAACCTCTGGACGTCCTTGATGCAACCCGGGCTCTTCATCTGGAGTATTGCCTGGCATTTCTCCGGGTTAGCTTCTACCCCTCTCTGAGTTATCATAAATCCCAGGAATTTGCCGGCTTCCATGGCGAAGGCGCACTTGAGGGGATTCAGCCTCATACCGTGTTGACGGAGGGACGCGAATACTCTTGCCAGGTCGTTCAAGAGGTCGTCAGGTCGTGTTGTTTTTGCCAGGATGTCGTCCACGTAGACTTCAACTGTTTTCCCTATGAGGTCGTGGAATATCCTGTTCATTAGCTTTGATATGTTGCCCCCGTATTTTTCAGGCCGAATGCATTACCTTGTAGCAGAAAGTTCCTCCTGGCGTTATGAACGCCGTCTTGTCTTCGTCAGGACGGTGCATCGGTATCTGATTGTAACCGGAGTAGGCGTCCATGAAACTTAGATACCGATATCCCGCCGCGGCGTCGACGAGTGCATCTATGTTAGGGAAGGGAAAGCAATCTTTGGGGCATGCTTTGTTAAGGTCAGAATAGTCTACGCACATTCTCCACTTGCTGTTGTGTTTTCTCACCAATACCACATTCGAGAGCCATGTCGAGTAGTCCACTTCCCGTATGAAGCCTGCTTCTAGGAGGCTGGCCGTCTGCCTGGCCACCTCCTCTGCTCTTTCCGCCGACATCTTCCTCCTCCGTTGGGCCACTGGCCGTGCTTCCGCCTTGACGGCTAGATGATGTGAGATGATTTTTGGGTCTATGCCCGGCATATCGGCTGGAGTCCAGGCGAACAAGTCCCTGTTGGCTCTTATCATTTCGATCAAAGGCTCCTTCAGCTCATGTGGGAGGTTCTTGTTAACGAATGTGAACTTTTCCACTTCGTCACCGATTCTAAACTTCTCCAGGTCCCCTTCGGGTTCTGGCCTCGGCTTGTCTTCCACTCTGGCATCAAGGTCGGCTAAGAACACGCCGGATGCTTCCTTAGACTTCTTTCGAAGGGAGAGACTGGCGTTGTCACAAGCGACCGCCGTCTCGAGGTCTCCCCTTATGGTCCCTATGGATCCGTCATCGGTAACGAACTTCATGACTAGCAGCTTGGTGTTGATTATGGCTTCGAAATCGTTGATTGTTTTTCTTCCCAAGATGATGTTGTAGGCTGTGGAATCTCGGAGGATTACGAACTCGGCCATCGCCGACCTTCGGCCTTGGGCTTGCCCCACCGAGATTGGTAGGGATATCACTCCGTCTGGTTTGATGAAGTGGTCGCCCAACCCGATAACCCCGTGCTGGTGAGTCGTCAGGTCGGCATCCTTTAGCCCTAGTGCGTCGAACACGTTGCGGAACATGATATTTGAATCAGCTCTTGTGTCAACAAGGATCCGTTTGACGAGGCCGGTTCCCACTCTGGCCGTAATGACCATGGGGGGTTTTCCGGGGCGTCGTTGAACCATTGGTCTTCCGGGCCGAAAGAAATGGAGGGAGGTTTCTTAGAGTTTTGCACCGGCGGGGACGAGATCGTCAGAACCTTAGCGTCTTTCTTGTGTGCCGACCGGGATTTTGGTGCGGCGTTTTTTGCCGTTACCACGTTTATCACAGTGAGGCCGTGGTCTCTGTCTTCGGGTTCTTGTCGCCGCTTGGCCGAACGGGCTTTGCCTTCCTCGTCTTGATCGTGATAACGTCTTCTCGGCTCCCTGATGAGGTGGGAGAACGCTGCTAGCTTTCCTTCCCTTATCGCTTGTTCTAGTGCATCCTTCAGGTCAAAACAGTCCTGCGTTTGATGGCCATAACCCTTGTGATAATCACAATAAAGGTTCTTGTTTCCTCCCGTACGGTCCTTAAGTGGTCGGGGCTTCGGAAGAATTCCCTTCTCAGCTATTTGCTGATAGACTTCCACGATGGGGAGAGCGAGTGGAGTGTAGTTTGTAAATTTCCCGACTCGAGGGAACGGTCTAGGTGCCTTGTTTGTTGCCTCCCTGGCTTTTTCTTTTGCTCTTTCCTCGTTGCCTGGTTGCCGAGCTTGGCTGTAACCGGACTGCCGCTTATTGGTAGCCACGACTCGGCTGACTTCCTCGTCGTTTATGTACTCCTTGGCCACCGTCTGGATTTCATGCATTGTCCAAACCGGCTTCGTGGTAAGGTGTTTTCGGAAGTTCTCGTTGAGGAGGCCGTTTGTCAGGCAGAGACTGGCCACCGAGTCGGTTAAGCCGTCAATTTCCAAGCATTCGTCGTTGAACCGATCTAAGTACCTCCTGGTCGGCTCTCCTTGTCTCTGGGTTACCCCTAGAAGGTTGATAGGGTGCTTGGCCTTTGCTATCCGCGTTGTAAATTGGGCCAGGAATGCACGGCTGATGTCCGAGAAACTGTAGATGGAACCTTGAGGGAGGCCGTTAAACCATCTGATCGCTGGCCCTGCTAGGGTTACCGGGAAGGCGCGGCATCTTACTTCGTCCCCCACTCCCTCCAGATTCATCCTGGCCTCAAAGGCCGTGAGGTGTTCTAGAGGGTCTTGAGTTCCGTCGTACCTCATGTCCGTTGGTTTGTCGAAGTGTTTCGGCAACCGGACCTCGAGGATAGATCGGTGAAACGGGGTGACGCCCATTATCACAGGTTGTCGTGTTCTCTCAGATCTCCCTTCCCCGTCTTCGCGACCTCCTGCCGCTCGGCGGGTTGGTCTGCCGCGGGAGTAGATGATCGTGTCATTTCGTCTTCTCATTATAGGCGACTCCTCCCGCATGCTCTCCGCTTCCGTCCGGGATGCGGATGTACGCCGCGGGCGGCTTCTGTGAGAGTCTTCCTCCTCGCTCCCGGGAGACGGGGTATAGCTGGGATCGGTAGACCGTCCCTCCCGCTCCCGGTCGGCCAGCTGTCGTTCTAGGTTCTGGACTCTGTGGCGTAGCTCCTGCATTATTATGGCGCTATCGCCGCCCGTTCCCCCGAATGGTCGTGTTCTCGTGTGTTGTTGGGGGGACCTCCGCCGTCCCCTTAGCGAGGCGACGGAGGCTGCCCCCTCCGCTCCGGCTGCTCGAGCTTGGTCGCCGGGACCCAGCACGACTTCCATTTAGGCAGGAGTCCCCACAGACGGCGCCAATGTTCGGTTATCGGGTTCCGGACAGATCGGGTGTACGGGTGAAGGAGTGAGAACGCCTTGGCTTTGGTCGCGCTGGTTGCGGGTTTGCCGAGTAG
>NC_029779.3:23561628-23589037 GCF_000817695.3 Arachis duranensis
AGGCCCCCCATGAGGACAGGCCCATGTTCTCAAGGACACTGTCCTGCGGCCGCGTGTGGGTCGCACAGGACACGTGTCCGGGTCGTTTGAAGGGCACGGAACCGGGTCGGTGGAGCTCGGGCCGGATCGACCCGTCGGTTCCTTGGGCCAGACCGTAACAGTAGGTGTCCAAATCTTTTAAGTAATCAAGTTTAACAAAGTTGTTAAAATTTAAAAATTACTCATGGGCCACACTCTCTCTCTTTTAATGATCGATTCTTCTTTTTTTACGAAAATTTGTGTACTCTCTAACAAAAATTTGTGTACGATAAAAAAAAATGCGAAAAATGTAATGTGTGTAAAGATAAAGATAAAAAAATATTTAAATGAAAAAGTTGGTAAAATAATAAATGAAAGAGTTACTCTTAAATTAAGATAATATATTAACTATTTACTCTGTTGTTTTACTTTACCAACTTCTTGCAAGAGAGAATCCAAATTCAAAATATAGACATACGTTTTGAGAAGACGAGGATTCTGTGATGAGCTCAAGATAGATGCAAAAGTGTTGATGACATGGATCAACTATAACAAGTTGCTGTTAACGTCTCTTATTCTGTGGAGATGGCAATTCAGAGAGGGTTCTCGAAATCGAAAGCGACGAAATCAGCGACATCCCCGATCCTGGTGCTAGCGGCAACAGTCACCGCCATTGCCATTATCTTCCTTATCTTCTCTCTCCTCTCCACCACTTCTTCAAACCCCAATTCTCCGCAACACCACCAACTCCGAAGGTACCTATATTGGGGCGACAGAATCGATTGCCCCGGAAAACACTGCGATTCCTGCGAGGGTTTGGGCCATCAGGAATCAAGCCTCCGCTGCGCTCTCGAAGAAGCCCTCTTCCTCCAAAGGTACTCTTTTTCTTTTCTGCAATCTTACTATTTACCTCTACCTAACTTGTGAGGTGTTGGATTTAATTGACGTGCAGAACCTTCGTTATGCCGTCTAGGATGTGCATCAACCCCATACACAACAAGAAAGGGATCCTTCACCATTCCGTTGCTAATGCTACTTCTGAGGAAATGTGAGTTCTTTTCTTTCTTCAATGTTGATGTGTTTTTCGTTACTCAATTCATGTGTCTGGATCTGTGAGGTGAACAAACATTGCTGCTTGTCATGGTTTTAAATTGTGCTTTCTTGTTGTATTGTGATTGCTATGGGAAGTTGGAGCTGATGCAGCTGCTCTTGCTATCATGATTCAGTTATAGAAACTGTTTGTAAATGCAAATTTACGTCTGCAATTTTGTGTTTGTGGCAATAGGTGGGCAGGTAGTTCTTGCGCCATGGACTCTTTGTATGATGTGGACAGGATGTCCGAGACTATTCCCGTGATTTTGGACAATTCAAAAGAGTGGTATCATGTTCTGGAAACGAGCATGAAGCTGGGAGCCAGGGGAGTTGCACATGTGCAGGGTGTTAGCCGTGTCGAGCTTAAACAGGATACTCACTATTCAGGTCTGTTGCTTATCAACAGAACCGCTAGCCCTCTTTCTTGGTAGGTCAGCCAACCTTGTTTGCTTATGACGTATGTTTAATATAGAATTTCATGAAAGTTTGATTATTGATTGTAAAATCATGGCTCGAGATTTATGTTATTAGACCATAGACATACAGGATTCCTCCTAATATTTGGCAGTTATATGTGAACATGATTATTACTTCTATCTAGTCATTATTCTTCTGAAAATTTCCAATTTTCTTGAGATGTGTTTCAGGTTTATGGAATGCAAGGATCGAAACAACCGTAGTGCTAAAATGTTGCCATACTCGTTTCTGCCATCAATGGCAGCACGTAAACTAAGAGATGCAGCAGAAAAGGTCCACCTGACACACAATCTTTTTAAAGCTTCTCTTTAAGTTTGGTAAACTTCTCGTGCTAGATATATTGATTTATTATATTTTATAAGATGTTTATTGCTTGAATAATACATTACTGTAATGGTAGTGCTTTATAATATACTTTAGAGTGTGCCTACAGTGTTCTATGGAGAGATTATAGGTGAGGGTTTAGGATTTAGGGTGAGTGAGTGAGAACTGTTGGTTTGTTTGTGAAAATTTTCAATGAAGCAAAGGGTTGGATGTTATTGTCTAGATTCTTCTATGTATCCATGCTTGAATATTTCATTTATGTGCTACTCAAGGATTTCGCAGCAGATTTTCCTTACGTTGATTTTTTATCCAAAAGAAATTTCATCGAGTGGAAAGAAATGAAGTGGGACGTGGGGAGAGGTAAGATATCCTCTGAAGCAGAAATGAAAAGGATTTAGGGTGAGTGAGTGAGAACTGTTGGTTTGTTTGTGAAAATTTTCAATGAAGCAAAGGGTTGGATGTTATTGTCTAGATTCTTCTATGTATCCATGCTTGAATATTTCATTTATGTGCTACTCAAGGATTTCGCAGCAGATTTTCCTTACGTTGATTTTTTATCCAAAAGAAATTTCATCGAGTGGAAAGAAATGAAGTGGGACGTGGGGAGAGGTAAGATATCCTCTGAAGCAGAAATGAAAAGAAAGGCTAGGAAAAGGTACTAAGCAAGAAGGCAACATTGATACCCAGAGTCTTCCCATAAAGGTAGTAGTGAATACTTTGAAACAGCCATTAGGAGAGCATAAACAAAGGAGCTGTTTGGGATGAACTACAAATTAGAGAGGGTAGAGATTATGGGTAGACTGATGTTCTGATTTCCTGATTCATAAAATTTCAGTGAAGGTAGAGCAATTTCCTGTTTCCTTTGCTTCTTTCCGAGGAAAATAAAATTATACCTAGTACAGACATGCCCTTTTGATATACAGAAATATGTGCCAAGGTCCTCTTGGAGACATCATCTTCTTTCCCAATCTTCCACATAGACATTATATTTTACTTTACAGGTTCCTGGTTAGAGTTTTCCTTGTAGATTAATTATACTGTGATCTATGTATGTTTGCAGTGATTGTCAGGACTTGTGATTCAGGCACTTATCTAAGATTTTGATTCATGGCTTGATTGATGAAATTTAATTATGCAGCTCATATACGAGTGCTATTCTGCAAATTTGAGAATTTTGTGATTATAGTTATAACATGCTGGCTGAGTTCACACTATAGCCTTACATTCAAAAAACTATGTCCAAGTTACACTGTTCAATTTCTGACCTGCTTACTGGTCACAGATCAAAGCACAACTTGGTGAATATGATGCCATACATGTTCGTCGTGGGGATAAAATAAAAACCAGGAAGGACAGATTTGGAGTAGCAAGGAGCCTGCATCCTCACCTTGATAGGGATACGCGAGCGGAGTTTATACTCTGCAGAATCGCAAAGTGGGTCCCTCCTGGAAGAACCTTATTTATTGCTTCAAATGAAAGGTCTCCTGGATTTTTTTCACCGCTTGCTGTCAGGTAACTGTTCTATTGTGCACCTGGGTTCCTAGAAAATTGAAACTTTTAAAGGTAGTATAGTATAGGAATCTATATGGCGGCTAGAATATTTATGTTCATCATCGGTTGAAGTTGATCTTTTCAATTTTCTGATGTTATAAATATTAAATACTTGTCACTCAAGGAACCATCAAAGGATGTGCATTACATACTGGACTTATGTGTGTCATTTATTCAGTTCCAGTAACGTGGGGTTATCAAATGGTGCAATAGCTGTATCATACTAGTCTCCATGGCTGTGAACTGAAGACTTCATCTGCATGCATGCCTGTGTTTGTGTGTGTCTTTCTTTGTGTGCATTCATCAAGACATGAGACTACTTTCTCTTAAGTTGGGCTATATCATATCCTGTATCTGCTTTCTATTGGTTCACCTACTGCGGTGAAAATGTTGTGTTCATATGCAGTTTGGACACCACTTAAGTCCACACCCTATGCAATGGATGAAGTGTGAGTCTACCCCATGACCTATAAGAACATATAACACAACTCTGTTGCGGTTGGTTCTTATATTTTACCCAGTCACGTTGATCATATAATTCATGGAACAATGACTTGTTAAAGGTTTTGTACCGCCATGTAGCTTTCAGCTGAGATTAAGTTCTATTGATGTTCATGATGATTCAAATCCAAATTTGCAGGTACAAAATGGCATATTCTTCAAACTACAGTCATCTCCTGGATCCCTTGATTGAGAACAATTACGAGTTATTCATGGTGGAGAGGCTTATCATGATGGGTGCGAAAACGTTCATCAGAACATTCAAAGAAGATGACATGGATCTTAGCCTCACCGATGATCCCAAAAAGAACACAAAAGTTTGGCAAATACCTGTCTACACAGCGGATGAACCATGCTGACACCTACATTCATACATAGTACACTACAATTTCTTTGTAATCCACATCAAGTAGAAACACTTGCATGATCCCAAATCTTTGGGAAAAAATGCTAAGGGACTAAGGGGAAATGTGAGCCTTCTTAGTTCATGTTGTAAATTTTGAGGTTAGTTGGAACTAAAATTAGATTCATTCTTTAAATGCATTATGCATGTATTTTTTTCGCTCCGAAGCTGACAAGGCCATCTCTTTTCTTTCTTTTTTGTTTTCACTATCGTTTTTTTTATGCGAGGTTTGAGCCGAAACTAGGATTCATATTTCATACATATAAATCATATTTAGCGAATCAGCCATTTATGGAATGTTTGGTTTTCTTTGTTAGAAAAGCTCAAATCATAATTTGGTAAATTCTCATCTCTTATAACTCTTATCAGAACATGTTATTTGCATATTTAAAATAGAAATCTTGAAGACATATTAAGAGAGAAAGAAACATATTCTAGCATTTCTCTTTGTTATTCCAATCTAGTATCTCTTTTTAATTTTCTTTTTGTAATTTGTTGGATGTCCAATTTTGAAGAGTAATGTTTGGTGTATTTATTTTATATAAGATAACTGAGTTGATCTATTTAATATTTATCATTGAACTGAATTTTAATGAGATTTAGTATGTTATCCAATAATAATGGATGAATTATTACAATGTTATATGCAAAATTAATAGAATAATCAGTTTTCATTCTTGAATGTCCAAAGAGCATCTGTATAATATGTTCCAAACAGAAAATCCAAGATTCAGTTATTAGTCACAATTTTGTAGTAATTGAACTTTCTTTTGGATTAAGTAAAAAGCTAAGATTTTCTAACATATAAAAAGGGTTAGTTGATACAAAAAAGTCGTCAAAGCCAAAAGATTTAATCGAAAGTTAAGGTAATGAAACTAAATGATATCCAAGAAGTTTGAATGAGGTTAGCTCAATTGGCATATGCGATAAATGATATAGGATTGAAGCGAATTGTGTAAGCGCAGTATAAGCTTTCCTCTTTCCACCTTAAAATTTTATTTAGGATAGATATAAATCATAGAGAGTCTTTGCTATATTAATGGAATTAGAAATATAGAATTAAAAAGGAAAAGAAAGAGAGTGAGAGAGGGTATAAGACTCTATATAAGCAGCCGATAAGATGCCCAGAAAAAAATCAGAAGACAATTTCTTTTTACGCCAAATATCGCTCAAAATGTAACAAAACTCACATCTCTGTATGAAAACATCATTTTAAAAGGGTTCTTGTCAAATGTTCTCTAGCTGTAGCCCATGCTTGAGTAAGTGTCTGCAATATCAGAAGTTCAATGTCAGAAGAAGACCGCAGTTATTTTTATCAGTCAAATGTCGAGACTAATTTATACACAACAAATTGTCCAAATATACCTTAGATAATATGTGATTAAGATTCTCAATAACAATTTGACTATTTGAGGAACAAATCCAACAACCTCGCGTCTATATGGCAATTCACATGTTTCTAATGTGCAAATTAAAACAATAAGCAACGTTACTGGCACAAAGTAACTGAGAATTTTGCATTACCTGCTCAGACAAGGGGGACTCTGCATCCAAGTTATGGGAGGTCACTTTTTCAGCAATTAATGGTCCATTTGTTTCAAGTATCATTCTTCAAAGCAGAAATTGTTTAGAGAAATAAATTAAAATTTTACGCAAATACCAAATAATAATAATAATAATAATAATAATAATAATAATAATAATAATAAATCACATACCCTCCATCAACAATCTCGTCAAGACATAAGAGAACGAGATCCAAATTTTCAAGTGCCTCTCTTTTGTCTACATTATTTCTGTAAACAGCACAAAATATTACGTTTGATGAGTAAAAGCAAATGCATAGTTATAACTAGCTAAAAAAAAGGACCTGAATACCTCAAGAGAAGCGTGATTGCATCAAAGAAACCCTGAAGAACTGATGATAAAATGATCTCATTCTCATCATCACTGCCGGTGATAAAGAAATGCAGGTCTTGTACAAATTTGTAAATAATGATATTGTTCTCAAGCAATGTTATCTCAGCTGCAGATTACACGAAACAATGCATTGGAGTATTGGTCATCAAAGAAGCATTACAAACATGAGAACCTATATGATATCAACCAACCTTTCTACCTAGTAAACAGAACACTTAATTATGCTTCCACTAAAATTTAGAGCATGCTAGGTTTCTAGCCATTGCAGACTCACTTCCCCCTTACATTCTCCCTATGGAAAATTTTGATATTTCTTAATTGCTAACATCGTAGAAAGAGTGATTAAATTTGAATACAAAGGAGTTCTAGTTTAAATGGCTAATACAAGCAGATACACAAAAACATAAGGAACCCTAGGAACATTGTGTTATTGTTACCTTCTGTTCGAGCATTGGTCTTAACGGTCTTACTGAACACAAACTTCTCAAAAGCAAGCTTTGCACTGTTTGTTGGCCAGTCATCTGAAAAATATTTGACTGCCACACGCTTTCCCTCGGAATCCAAAAGAAGAATATTCTTTATCGCCGGACACGAGACCTAAAGATCAAACCATATATGCAGATAATATCAATCACCAATAATTTCACAACATTATCCAGATTCACATTATTCAAGGCCATATATAGTCCATCAAACTTTATGATATAATAATTACTTGTCTAATAAGGCCTGCAGCATTGAATCAAATTTATTCCTTCTATGATCAAATTAACAAATCGTTTGGCAAAGATCAATACGAAAAAGACGACCTAATTGGATCAGAATTCTGAAATGAAAATCAGTTACGAAACTAAGAATCTGCGATTGGGAATATATTAGCATACAGATTCATCAGCTTTATAGAAATTCGAAAACAATCGATGATACATAAACAAGATGCAACAGTAATTATCAGCTGAAAACGATAGAGGAAGAGAGAATTACATGATGCGCCATTGAGGAGAAACGGAATGAATGAGAGTGTGTGGGGAATTTTGAGATCTAATAAGTGTGACACTGGGATTTCATTTACGCGGGGAACAAGGGCAATTTCGTAAATATATCGCAAACCTTGGCCTAATAATAATATTATTTCACCTTCCAAGTAGCCGATAATTTATGTTCAAACTGACCCCTCCAATAATACGTGACATTTTATTTTAACAAATTCACTCAATTATCTTTGCATAAATCTTCTACATTTAACATTTAATTTTAACAAATTAAGTCAAATGAAGTTGGTCACACATTGTGCATGTATTTTACATATGTGGTTGGTACAGAGAGAAAAAGCAAATAAAATTATACATTGAATTGGATATGATGATATGAACAAAATGAATTAATTAATTAATCATGGGCTATAGAAGAAGGGACCACACTTGCATCTCCAGCTCTCAGGCTCATAATTGGCGTAGTGAATGGCTAAATGGGTGCGCTTGCCGGTGCTGGGAACTTGAATGGCTTCACATGGTGTGCAACCATAGCACTTGTGCTCACAGCTTGGTGGACTTGACCCTATTTTCTTCACTGCTTTCCAATTTTCCAATGACTTCATCTTCTTTAAACAAAAACAATTTGGGTCAGAATAAGTAAAAGACAAAAATGTGCACAACACACGTACCTTTTCTGACTCTATAGTAGTATAGGGTGGTGGATACTTTGGTGCTGCTGACTCATTTGTACCTGATCATTAAGCATGGATAAAACACAATATCAGGATCAATGAGATGCTGTGAAAAATTCTTCAAATATATTGACAGATCACAATTTACTTAAGAACTATGAGGATGGTAAAAAAAACGGACATATAGATATACAAATTTCAAACTTTTGTTAAAACCTGTTTGAAAAAGTATTTCTTTTTTATTAAAATACAGTTGGATACAAAAGACATATATTAAAAAGTTGTCGTATCTAAAATGTATTAGACACAGTAACTAAATGGAAATAGCTAAAGAGAGGTAGAAAAGTTCTAAGAGAAGTAGGAGCTTAACACTAAATAGAAAATAAGTCCATCTTTCAAGGTGCATGTTATGTTTTACTTAAGCTAATGGAAACTTTCACTTCTCCAACAATTGATCATATAAGAAGACTATATTTGATTTATGAACCAAAATTTAAAGCGAATTCAATTTTGAGGGGATAGAATAATAATTGATTTTGGGAGCTATAGCATGCAAGCAAAAAAGATGCTAAAAATGGTATATAGGGTAAAGAAACCTGGATGGGACATGGCATGATCTGGAGAAAAAGGCCTCTTAGCTACAGAAACCCAACTCACTGATTGGAGAACAATCAGAAAGCACAAGAATCTTCCCTTCATTCCAGCTTCTTTTTGGGTCAAAATCACAAATTATGAATGTGATGATGATATCTAAATCCTCCCTTTCAGTAGAATAGGCAAGGCATGATGATTGCTACAGCATATATATAGAAGAAGGAAGAGAAGAACTGCTATCAAAGCATGTAATGCTTGCAATTCCCAAAATAATCTTCACAAATCACAACCTTTGGAGTGTATATATATATATAGAGAGAGAGAGAGAGAGATTTTGCTTCACAATGCAAGCAAGTGATGCACTGCTAGTTAAGGAGGCTAGCTTTCTGGGTCAGTGATTTTCACTGTCTTTCTTTTTTCTGCCTCTAATGGTAGCTTCGATTGCTTACCTTTCTATACAAGCCAAAGCTGTCTCTGAAGAAAGAAAAAAAGGGTCTAAAAAGAGAGTAGTACTACATATGGTGGTCCACAAGTCCAGAATAACAGCACCCTTTTTAGGCCTTGAACACCCTGCAAAGGCACCCTAATCATAATTATATATCTGATATATCATATGATATTGCAGTTTAAAAATAATAACAATAATAGCTTTGACACCTAGAATGCAGAGCTTTTGTCTTCTACTGATGCTTTCTTTGATGGCCCCATTCCTCATACTAAGAAAGAAAGAAAGAAAGATATATACAGTATCATGAATGCCACAGTGCTACTTAATTATATGAAGTGGAAAGAAGGTACCACAGCCTTTGAGACATTCAAATCTTGCACCAGAAAAATATATGTTTATACATTACACATAATAATAGTATTTAATGAAGTTAGTTAAGGTTTTCTTTTACTGTGTTCACTTTAATTGTGGTGTAGTAGTACTAGAGTCAACTTTTCTACTGGGTGGTTGTTGAGAGAACAGATGATCTGAGCCATTGAATGAAGAAACAGATTATGTAGTAGTCTCATCTGCTACTAAGACTAAAGCTCTTTTTAGGAATTAGAAAAAGTATCTACTCTACTAATTAATAGAGTGTGGCCAATTCAGCATTTGTGTAAGAACTTATTAATTAATTAATATCATATTATATTGCAGCATTTGAATTTTGATTTTTATCAAGACTTATTAAGTTGTTGATCACATTATTCTTTGGTGATCACATTTGGGTTCACATCAAAATGCCAACAATTTTGCCAGGGATCTTGCAATGCACGTAACATCATCAGTTAATTTCAAACATTCCATCCAAATTGTATTATGGCCACAAAGACAATGTAATGGCCATTTTGGTTCATCATCATCACAATCATAACTATTTCCAGCATGCAGGGGGTCATTCTTGTGGCCACCTACAATTTTCAAAAGCCACATGCATGTCTTAGTGATACACATACTTTATAATACATTGTCACGCGTTATGGGATACATCTGCTTCATGGAAAAAAAATTAAATTAGTTAGAAGTAATAATAAATAAAAATGATCAGCGAGTCAAAAATAGAAAATTAGTTTAAATATAAGATAAATAAATAAAAATATTAATCATCTAACATTTCTAGCATTATATATACCAAAAAAAATCATTTGCGGCTTTAATAAAATCACAAGATGGTTAAAGGCACAGAGAGTGTGTTTCATCCCATTACTTGTGAATAGTAATTTAGTATTGTTTAGTGAGTAAGAACCATTGATTTTAAAGTCATCCTATGAAATTGTCTGTGGTTATGTGATAGTGCATAGCATACATATATGGTAATAAGACAAAATAACAATTGGAGTCATGGAGTGAACAAGAAAGAAAAAATAAAAGTAGTACAAAAGCTTAGAAGACAAGACAAATACATATACATACAAATATATATAGGTTTAGTGTTAGTATGTGTTTTTGAAGATGGAAAAAATAAGGGGAAATTTGACATGTGTTTCATGATTGCTAGATTCCTTGTTGGGATTAATTGCGTGCCTCAACTACGTACGGCTTCAAGCTTCTGTTTCACACATTTGATCGTACTCTTTAGGAGCTTCATTTCTTGTGTGCTACCACCAAAGGGTTGTAAAGGTAATAAATCATATCCTCCTTTTACCTTCTCTTTCATTTATATTATATTAAAGAGAAAGTTGATAAAGTGATAAAGTAATATATTAATTATTTTTAATTTTGTAATTTTTATAAATATATACTTTATTATTTTAATTTAAGAATAATTAATTACACACATTATTTTACCAGTTTTTTTATTTTAGAGAATCTTAATCCATAAAAAAATATGGAGAATTATCTTCCGAAAATAATAATATTACTCTCGTTTTTTATAATGTCACTCTACATATGATATTTTTTATTATATTTTTCAAGAATTAAAAAAAAAGTGACAACATTAAAAGAGAAGTAGCAACATCCATTTTTTATTTTTTATTAATTAACAATAACTAATTTTTTATTATAAAATTATTTTTTAACTATTATGATTTATGAAGAAAAGTTAGAATTTAAGATTAAAAAATTTTTAAAAAGTTAATATTGGCTGAAAAAAATTAACTTCCTAGTTGAATTCATATAGAAAATAACAAAAATATTATATGCATATTAAAAATTAACTATAAAATTAGTTATCATGTATTTATGTGTATATATATATATATATGTGTATATGTGTTGATTCAATGGACATGCAAACCGAATAATCTATAGGTAAAAAAAATATTTGGACTTTGGACCGCATTATTACGTGATTACATCTAATATACAATAATTTAGGAGTTAACAAATTATTTATTTAAAATATTTCTGGATTTAATCTTAGAAATAACTTAGGAGTTAATAAATAATTTATAAAGTATAATTTTTTACCATCTAAGTTAACAAATTAGTTATTAAAATCAAATTCTAGTTAATTAGGTTTTTAGTAATAAAATTTGGATAATGAAACCATTTAAGAAATTTTTTGTCTTGGGCCAAGCGTTTCTTCTAAACTTGAGGCCTGCAAATTGTAGAGTTGTAGTGATGCCAGCAATGTATTTTCCTACATTTTTTATGGTCTTAACGTATTATTTTTCTTGTACTATTCCCATTGGACAATTGTTTTCCGTACGGTTAGAAATTGTAACGATAATATTTTTTCCCTTGAAAGAAGAAAAAAACCTTTCGTAAAATGTAAATCCAAAAGAAAATCCCGAATATGAATGCAAATATCCCATACTGTTTTATATAAATTAACACTGTATCTAGTATATTTTATATTGATTCAGTGAGAAATTTAATTGATTCTTTTTTATTATAATCAGATTACATCATAACCTATAAATAATCAGTGATTGTTAATCACCAATATAAATACATGAAGCTTACCTAGTGTGTCTTCAAACTTGTGCAGTATATACTACTATTTGAGAAGTGCCATTGCATGCAATGATGACTATGGTTTTTCTAAGGGTATCAATACATATTTTTGACTAAACAAAATTGCATAATGCACATCATCATCTCATGTAATATAATAGAAATTGATAATTGAGAGTCGTCATATGATAATTTATTTAACGACTCTCAACTATCAATTTTACATTAATTATCATTGTTCTTTGTTGACTCTTAATGTTGTGCAAGGTCAGTTTGCTGCAAAGATTCACGTAAATAATGTACCTGAGAGGAAGTTGGCGTGCTAATAATCATTGGGGTTCATCGGTTTCTAAGAGTAGAATCCACAGCAAGAGGGATAGAAAGTTGAATGCTCTAGTATCAAAGCAAGATCTTCATCAATCTTCAAGCTCGTTACCAAGGAGAAGGAAGTTACAATATCTGAAGCTACCACCTACATTGTTCACGTTCCAATTTCTTGAATCCGTCATGAAATTGCAAGTGAAAGACGTGTGCAAGAAGCAACAACACCACCCCATTGATTTGTTACCGAAACCAGAAGCATGGTTATTGTCTTTTGAAGTTCTTCACGTGGCTGCAGTGAAGCTCCAGAAAGTTTACAGGAGTTACAGGACAAGAAGAAATCTCGCAGACTGCGCAATTGTCTGCGAGGAGCTTTGGTTTGTTCATCAATCTCCTATGTCTATGGCTATGCTTGTTTTTCGAATTCAGCGAATGTTGGAGGTTCTGTTTTCAGGTGGAAGGCTTCTGAATTTGCCGATAAAACAGAATCAGCTATATCAAAATGGAGAAGAGCCAGAGCCATGGCTGATGAGATGGGAAAAGAGTTTTCCAAAGATTATAAGGCGCAGAATTTGGCTCTAAGTCACTGGCTTGAAGCTGTAAGATTAGTGTTTAATTTCTATATATATAAATACATGGTTACTTGCAATGCAAGCAAAGTCACTAATTTCCTTTCATATTTTTCAGATTGATCCACGTCATCGTTACGGCCACAACTTGCACTTTTATTACAACATCTGGTTTTGGAGCAAGAGTTCCCAACCCTTTTTTTACTGGTAATAATTAATTAAATCTCGATTCTTATATATGATAATTAAATTTGGCTCCCATAATCATAATGATTTCAAAATTGAAGGCTGGATGTTGGAGATGGCAAGGAAGTTAACCTTGAAATATGCTTAAGAAAGAACTTGCAAAGGCAACGAATTACTTACCTTGGACCTGTAAGTTGTCATGATAAATCATTGGGAATATTAATATTATATTCCTTATGGAATTATAATTAAGGGTTTGATGATGATGATTTAATTTGTAGGAGGAGAGGGAAGCATATGAGGTGATGATTGTGGAAGGAGGAAAACTGGTTTATAAGCAAAGCCAGAAACCTGTTCACACCACTGATGGGTCTAAGTGGATTTTTGTTCTTAGTCCATCAAGAATTTTGTATGTTGGTCAGAAAAAGAAAGGAGAATTCCAACATTCTAGTTTTCTAGCTGGAGCTGTTACCACTTCTTCTGGAAGATTAGTTGCCCATAATGGACTCATTGATGTATGAATTATGTATGATTCATGTTTTATACATACTTATATTACATAAATTAATTAATTGATATCCGATCACATGTTATATATTCAGGCTATTTGGCCCTACAGTGGTCATTACCGTCCAACAGCAAAGAATTTCTTGGAATTCTTACATTTCTTGGAAGCTCACCATGTTGATTTGACTAATGTCAAGGTGTGATTCTAAAATATTAATTAATTCGCGACTATTCACGTAAAGTTATCTGATTTGATATATTTATTACATGCAGAAATATCCGGTAGACGACGATGTGCCAAGTGAAGTGGGATCAAGTGAGTCACCAACAAATGAAAACTCAGCAATAATACAAGCAAGCAAGTGGAGCACTGGAGTTGGTCCAAGAATTGGTTGCATGACAGAGTACCCTAAAGAGCTGCAAGTGATGGCACTTGAGCACCTTGGAAGATTTGTTGGCATGGCACCCATTGCATCTCCAAGACCTACTCTCAAACTCCACCTCTCCCCTAAACTTGTCTATATGGGAATAGAATGATAAATTTTTTTTTTTTATCTCCCTAGTCATAGTTAGAATTTAGATGGACCTTATTATTTTTCATTCTACTTTTAGGGTTGGACAATTTGATCATTAATACATTCAACTTTAGTATCATTATTATCACTAAATTAAGTTTACTTTATTTAATAAAAAAAAAGGAATTTTGATCATATAAATATCTCTTTTTGGGCTTTATTTTCACTGGGCTTTTTTGGTTGGGCCAGGCCCATAAAAAGTTTGAAATTATAGATACATATGGTTACCGTTGAGATTTGATTTTGCATTTTCAATTCTTCTTCCACACATTTCAAATTTCAAAACTTGCTTGGCTCTCTCTCACTACTGATCAAGTGAGTAAACCTAATTTTGCTCTGTTTGGTTGTTCTGTCCTGTATTTCATTTCTTTTCTGTTACTCAGGAGAAGGTTAGCTCTGATAACAAGAGTAAGAAGAAGTGGAAGATATGGAAGAACTCTCCGGAATTGAAGAAGGGTGCTACTGCTGTTGCTGATGCTTCTCACAAATCTGATTCTTCTTCCTTCACTTCTGCCATGGCTGCACTTGTTCGAGCTCCACCCAAAGATTTCAAGCTCATCAAGCATGAATGGGCTGCCATACGCATTCAGGCAGTCTTTCGAGCTTTTTTGGTAACTATCAAATCTCAACCTTTTAACTACTATGAAATGTGCTCTAGATCTCATGTAAAAATTCTCAATTTTCAATTTTCAATGTTAGTTTAGGAATAAAAGAGCTTAATTTTAGCATGTTACCCTATGAAGTTTTATACTTTATTATCTAATAGATCCAAATTTAAGTGATGGTGCTTTTGTTTCTAGGGGGTATATGATTTAGAATTTAGAATTTAGAATTTAGAATCAAGCCTTGTGTAAACATTTGAAAATTTGGGGTTTTTCAGAATGATCTTGTATACTATCCATGTGAGGCTTGGCTAGTGACTACATCTTTATGCTCATACCTTAATTTCAGGCTAGGAGAGCTTTGAGAGCCTTGAGGGCAGTGGTAAGGTTGCAAGCTATATTTCGAGGCCGGTTAGTTCGAAAGCAAGCGGTTGTTACTCTAAGGTGCATGCAGGCTCTTGTTAGAGTTCAGGCACGCGTAAGGGCAAGGAAAGTGAGGAACTCTCCAGAAGGGAAGGCAGTGCAGAAATTGTTGGATGAACATCGCAGCCTTGCTGATCCAGTTAAGCAGGCTGAGGTATAATCAATGTGTTCTATGCTCTTCACAATTTACTTCAAGATTATGTGACATTATGTAATGAGATGCTAACATATTTTGCCATGTTAATGTAACCAGCAAGGATGGTGTGACATTCCTGGGACTGCAGATGAAGTTAAAGCAAAGCTGAGAATGAGGCAGGAAGGAGCCATCAAAAGGGATAGAGCAATGGCATACTCTCTCTCCACACAGGTATATATATGGATCAAATCAAATATTGTTACCTTAAATTGTGCAACATAAAACTATTGTATAGCCAAATCTATGTGCTTCAATTAACATGGCTTTGGTTGTTATAGCATTCAAGAGGGTGTGCTAGTCCAAACTCAAGAGCCTCTAAGGCAGAGGCAATGACTCATTTCAAGCATCAGAACCTAGACAATAAGAGCTTAGGAAGCAGCTTGTTAGAACACTGGATGGCATCAAAGCCATGGGAGAGTCCAATGTCCAAGAAAAGTGATGATCACATTGTTCAATCAAGAAGGAATGGTGTGACAACCAGGATCTCAGTGAAATCTCTTCCAACAAGTCATTCGACTCCATCGTCTTCGGCGATAAGCTCTGATTGCATGTATGATGATAGCCCTGCATCAACATGCACATCAGAGGAAAGAGATGTTGTTCATAAGCCTAGCTACATGAATTTGACAAAATCAACCAAGGCAAAATTGAAGGCTTGCAGGAGTTCTTCACAGAATTCAAAGGATTCTTGTGTGTCTCATAGCACAACACTTGTGAATGGAGATGCTAGTAACAGTGCTGTTTCTGATCCATCAGTTAACTTGTGGAATGGTCTTTGTTCAACACCTCTAAGGGCAAGTTATCAAAGAAGATATGGTAGGAGCCTAGGAGGTAGATAATATCTCCAATTTCAATGTATCCAACAGCTTGTTGGTGACAAATGATAGTTAATTTAATGGTTTTGCAGTGTAGATAGATATAACAAATGCTTTTGTGTGAGAATGGAAGCATCAAACTGGTACACTATCTGTATTGCGTTTCAATATATATTTATACATACATAGAGGGGGTCTCATATGGTTTGTACATTCAGCTTCAATTGTTTTCAAGTTATGGTTTCTCTGCTTGTTTCTTGATCCTTCTTGATTCATTTATTGTGCTGATTTCAATTCAGAATTTACATTTACATTTACATTAGTAACTAAAGATGGGGCCAGAAAGTAGCACAATACTTGTATATAAACCTATGTTTTCTTATAACTTTTGGCCCAAACAGTTTTGAGGTTTCAAACCGAAAAAACAGAACATGTTATTGACTATTATTGCCATACCATGCTTTTGAAATGATTGATAGCAAGCTAGCTAGCCTTCAATCCAAACATTAATCAGCACTGGTAATTAGTGGTAACTACTATTCTAATTTCTAACAGGCATTTATTATCCATCTGCTTTTACTTTAGAGAATAATTAATCAAGGCAGTACTATCATTAACATCTTCAATTCAATGTATCATATTTCACAAGTACTTATTGGAAAATGGTAATTAGTACATACCCTTTATTTTTTGTTATTTTCACAAAAGAAATGCAATGGTTATTATAATATGCAATGGCTTTGTGACACCTATGATTCACTATTTCATGACAAAGTTGACAACTTTTCTTAAGAAATAATAGCAATCCATCATTGTTGATTGTATCTTTGGGCCTAAAACAAAATTATGCTCCTTCTGCCGCCTCAATGCCTCAATTCTTCAACTCTCTCTTCCCAACTTTACTTGTCCATTTTCTAAGTTCAACCCAAAACTGCTTTGCATTATATTATATCAACACCGTAAAAACTCAGGTGCAGTCAACTTCACGTGAAATTGATAGTTGAGAACCGTTAGATGAAAATTTAGTCAAATTAATTAGTCAAATCATCTAACAGCTCTTAGTTATCAACTTCACGTAAAGTTGACTGCACCTAAGTTTTCACTATATCAACATAATACAAACAACAACAAAAGAATCTTATCCCATAATAAAGTAAGATCAGCTACTAAGTGAATTAAACAATGTTATTATATCTTATCCTATAACATATTTACACTAAAATTGTTTGCACATAAATTTATTTTAACCACCTCATATATAGTTTTATTTATTTCTATCTGATATACTATTTGTTCAGATGTTATATTAATCTTTTTCTCACACGTCTAAATCTAAACCATCTGAGACTAAATTTATCATCTTTTCAATAATAAGTATTATTCCAACCTTCACTTATATATCCTATTTTCAGCACTTGAATATCAACAAAATATATGAAAAAAAAGAAGACATCAATCAACAATCATTCATAAAATGAACAAGCTTTATTAGACATCTCTTATCTCCATTTAAGCAACACAAGAAGAATAGTTTAATACAAGAAATCACGTGGTCCATTTCAAATAATTAATAATCAATAATAGAGTGTGTGTGCGTATATATATATTTAGATATATAGATATATAATAATGATGCAACGAACGTATAGTATGGTCCATAGTAGCAGTGGTTCGCATGCTTTAGCCGACAGGACCACCTATGATTTGTGCATAGCTTAATTAACTGTTAAAGTATATACCAAACAAAAAAAAAAATCGATACACACAAATATATGTATGTTAAGAAAAACATTTTCCGTTTCAAATAAAGCCACGAACATTTATTATTGCTGATGATAAGGCTTTAAACAGAATCTCTAGTACGTACGTGTTCATCAACTTTGACTTCTCTTTACTACTGCATGGCCTACGTAAACGTACGTACCCATCACTGTATCAAAATATTTTCTACCATTTTGCAAAGTATTTAATCATCAAACCAGCTATTTATATAAAAATATAAAATATATATTAAAATTAAGAGTAAAAAATCATTTTTTCTCAACGTTTGGGATAATTTTTATTTGTGTTTCTAAGATTTAAATCGTCTTATTTTTATCCCTAACGTTTATAAAAGTGATTCAATATTATCTTGCCGTCAATTATACTAACAAATCTGATTGTATTTTTTAATTATTCTCACTTGAATGTATTCATTCTCAATAAGATCTCACTTAATTGGATATGTTCGATTTTAATATTGTACCCACTATTGTGTTTATGTTCAATTATGTCCTAAAAAGGTGAATTATGTAAATGTTGTAGGGATTAGTTTCAACTTTTAATGAGCTATTTTTCGGAGTGGATTATCGGTTCTGTCCCAAATATTTATGTTTTAACTTCAAGAAGAGATTTTCAAAACTCAACTAAAGTTCATGATGTGTAATTGACAGCAGGATATCATTAAATTACTTTTACCAATGTTAGGGATACAAATAAGACAATTTAAATGTTAAAAACACAAATAGAACTTACTCTAAATATTAGAGACAAAAACGATACTTTACTATAAAATTAAATTTACAATACATGTATTTATTATATACAAATATATAAACATTGATTTTCAATCTGTATTTAACGTTTTTTATTGTCAAATGTATTTCAAAAATTTAAAATATATATATAAAAAATATTTAAAAAAAGTTAATATTTAATATTTATTAATTACTATTATAATTAACGAATATTAAATAAAATAAATTACTGTTTTCTTGGTCTTTCTAGTATTAGCGTGTATGTATTTGGTTGGCAATAATAATTAGACGATTATTCTCACGTGAGATTAAGCGCTAACAAAGGCAAGAAATCAGGATGTGCCACCAAAAGTTATAAAAAAAAAATTGAATGATTCTGATTATGAAAGGAAGGAAATTAATTAAAGAAAATTAAATAAAAAAAAAAGAAAAGTTGTGAGATGCTGCTTTCAACTTTCTTCAATTTGGAGTAAGTATGCAAACTTCCTTTCATGGGGGGTTGCCATGAATAGAAGGAAGACTGAAGTGGGGGCAGTGGGGGCTTATAGAAAGTGTTATTAATTTTTTTCTTAGATATCCCTTTTTCTGTGGGGTAATTGCACTCTTGTTTCTTTGCTTTATACAGACCCTAAGCTCCATTTTCCTTTTCTTTCTCAGTATCTACATTCCCCATACTTATAATATAAGATAATAATATATAATAATGTGTCCCATTAGTTTAGTTATTATTATTATGATCATATTTGATATGCATGTCACTTCCAATTATTGATTGACTTGGAAGCGTGAATAGCAATGGAAAAACAGATTGAGCAATTTCTTGTCCTTAACTTAGAATTCTTTATCTTTTTCTTTACTCTCTTCCTAGTGCATCTATGTAGAGTATGCATGAATATTATTTTACTTTCTATGTGAACCTATCTTAGGTTGAACATGAATTCTTCTTTAATTTGTTTCCATGGCATTATATATATTATTTTGGTTATATGAATTGAAGTCTACTTATTATTAATTATTAGACTTTGACTAATTTTTGTCTCCCAATACTATGAGAAATTTTAAATGACTAAGTCTTTAGTTAATATTTAGCTTTATAAATGTTAAATATTTCTTACCTCTTGAATTAATTTTTAGAGTAAATTAGGACTATTTAATTTTTAATACTAATATTAAGTATATGTTATCCATAAATGTGTTGATTATATAAGTAGATACTAGATAGAGTTTCCTTCAAGCCTATGAGGCATCAAATAATTAATTCAAAAATGTTTCGCAACCAAAATAAATTAGTCAAAAACAGTTAAATATTTATCTTATTTAACTTTCATTAATTGTCTTCATAATTAATGGATGTTAAATAAGATAAATTTTGATTTTTTTTTTCTAACATTACCGTAATTAATTAATAGGGAGTACTAGATAAACAATGACCATCTTGAACAATATGAACAACCATCAATTAAATAAAAATACAATACATCTTAATTTAATACTACTAATTAAATTTAAGATTAATTTACTCTTTTAATCCTATTAATTCACATTGTTCACACATTGTTCAAAAATATTGTTGATTACTTATACTTTTCCTTAATTTATAGGCACATATATAGTTTGTGTCCATATTGGTTAGTTAAGCTCTTAATAACTGATCTCTCATTAAGTATACCATTAATTAAACACAACACTTAATTATATTAGGTTCTCCTTTATCATTGACCATAGTAGCATATGTGATTTGAAGATAAGTTTAGGTGAGGGAGATATAACCATTTTTACTTTATTTAGGGTTTCGTTGCATATCAAGGGATGATGCATATTGATATCTTTCCTCTTAAAAAAAATAAAAAAAATAAAATAAAATTCCCTAGCTAGCTTCTCATAGTAGAGGGGGAAAAAATGAAAAAAGAAGAGGAGAAAAACAAGCATTTGACTGAAAATGACACATACCAATGTGGGAATCAATAGAGGACAAAGAATTACATAGCATTCTTTTTCTCATGTACTTGTTTTTGATATCTCATTAAGTTGTGGAAAAAAACAAAAGAATCTGACAACAAGAGTCCTTTGATGGCTCAACAAATAAAGCAAAAGATGCCAGCAGAATTAAATGTTGCATGTGCATTTATTAATTAGGAATCTTGTTTTTAACTATCTGTTTCTTCCATCATAAGCATGCCAAGCTCCAACTTTTTCTCCCACAAGCAACAAATTTCAGCATGAAACTGCCACAATCCCTCTTCCATTCTTTCACCGCAATAAAGATCTTTGTTTTTATCCCTATTACTATTTCATCATCATATTCTTAAGGTCCACATCCAGATTCTAATTAGGATTATTATTCCAAACCCAATAATAAATTCATTGCTTTTTCCCACTGATGAAAAGACTAGTCTCTTGTACTACTCTTCTCTTTAATTTAAACCGGATCAACTTGTAATTAATTAGATTTTGCTCCACAATTATAGAATGGTCAAACTGAATCATTATGCAACTTTAGTACCAAACAAATCATACAAACTAAGGTAGGTAGTATTACCATATATGTTCATATTATCATTATTCATTGACATTATTTCATTTTAGAATTTAATTCTGATATACCGTAAAACAGTTTTATACGTGTATTCAATCATGTAATGTCACGTAGCATGAACGATTATATAAAATGTTTTACACTTATTCTAATTCCTCGAAATTTTATGTAGCATGCATATTATGTAACTTAATAATAACTTTGTTGAGATGCACAATGAAAAACAACAAAAGATAAAGAAAAAAAAATCTAAATGCATCCATAATTACTGTTATAAGATTCTTGAATTCATTGAAATAATATAAATGAGATGGAAATGATGAGATAATTGAAGGAAGCAGGCATGAATAGATAAGGTAGGCAATAATTAAGAATAGTACAGTACTACTTTACATGGAATCTATAACAGGATGAAAACGCATTCTTTTGGTCCATTCTTGTAATCAAATGAAAATTTGAATTGAAATGAAGTGTTAGGGGCACACAAATTAAAGTGGCCGGCAAATAGATTCTTCATGTTGTCCCCAGCATTGGCCATAACCCTCTTTCCAGTGGTACCAATTGCTGGAACACGGTTAATCAATTTTGCTTTATATGGTTTTTATGGTAGACCCAAATCCCAAGGACTAAAAAAGCAAATAAATTTAAAGAAACGTGTTCATAATTAGCGTTTCATTCAACAATTATATATATAAAAAAGATTAGGATAAAGTATTAAATTAGTTTCCTAAGTTTAGATTTAATTTTATTTTAGTTTCTAAAATTTAAAGTATTTTATTTGAATCTTAAAAGGTTTCATTTAATTTTAATATAATCCTACGATGAGTTTAATATTAAATACTACCAGAATGTTTTACATGACAGCAGTGCAATGATAAAGCAATTTGGAAAAGATATACAAATTTGAGAAGTACAAAATTAATCGCAGATGCATCTCCGTAAACCACTAGTCTTAGTTTAAGCACATAAAAAATATCGTCGGGAATTCGCTTTTTGCAAAAAAAATCGTCAGTGACAACAAAGACAATGCCATCGACACCTCCATTAAAAAAACTCCCCTCAACAACTGAAGAGGTTAGTTATGAGTTTTCCGATTTAAAAATTGAGCTTTGTTAATTATTTAATTTTGATTTTATGGCAGGACTATATTGAAACTAAACGAATTTTTTTTTTAGATTTAAATAAGACATTTTAAATCTTAAAGAGTAAAATAGAATTAGACCCAAATGTAATGGATCAATTTAATATTTTATCCAAAAAATATTAACAGTACACTAAAACTAGTTACTATATGTTAATATATAAAAATATATGTAATTTAACTCATTTTAAATGTGTATTTTATATTTTAATATATATTTTATATTAATATACTAATAAATAATTTTAATAGTTAATTTTAATTTTCATCTAATATAGTTGATTATATATTTTATTACTACTCTATGTTTGTTTTGCTGGAAGATGTTATAAGATTCAACATATATAGATAGACTTGTATCTGTTATATAACTATTAATAACTCGGATATAATTCTATTTAACAGTTGAAATTTATGGGATAATAAATAGTTTTATAACATATATATTATTAAAATTTTTTAAAAAAACAAACTTACGGATAAATATACTTCAAGTGCAAAAGAAAGTTTTGCATGAAGAATCCTATTAGTATATATAATCATTTTTGTATTTTTAAAAGTTAAAAAGAAAAAAGAAAAAAAAGTATTTAAGACTAGATCAATGATATTGATGATAATTATAGGGGATCTCACCTAATATAAGGGACTGAGCAAAATCTTACAACCTTATTCCGTCCATATTACTCAACATCAACTCTAATGAGATTATGAGACCACCTATTTCTTGTTTTTCTATTTTTTATTTTATTTATTTATTTGAAAAAGAAAGACATATATATCAAGTAGAACTGGAAGTGAGTCAAGCCAGTTTGAATTTGACTCGTTAATAGTTTGATAAATTAAATTCATGAGCTAGTGAGTCAATTTTAAACTTGAAATTGAGTTCATAAATTAAATGAGTCGACTCAGCTCATTATTAACTTATAAGCTGTCTTAATTATATATATGTATATATTAATGCACATATNAGATTAATCTTTTTAAATATTTTTTAAAATATTTAAGTTATAATTTATTGATATAAAATTATAGATTATGTTGTTCCTATTATTTGAGTCAACTCGTGAGCTCGAACCAGCTCGTGAGTTTTCAATGAGCCGAACTTGAGCTTAAGAAAAAGACTCAATTGTTAATGAGGTGAACTGTGAGCCAAGTTTATGAACCGAACTTGAACTTAATCTAACTCGACTCAACTCAACTCATTTCTAATCCTAATAGCAAGTCCTAACATGTTTTTCTTGTTTTGGATGCTGAGATTCTAGCTCAGCAATGTTGAAATAATTTGTAAAAGATAGAGAAATGAGATTTAAAAATTCTTGTGAGATGTGGACACTAGCATTTTTATTGGTTCTTTCTCTTTCTCCTTTTCTCCTTTTATTTTTTCCTTTTTAGTTTGTATTAGAAGAGTGGATCCATAAACACCTTTTGGAGTTCATCATATATATCACTACTCCTTCAAAACGAAATAATGAATAATGTTCTACTTATTATGTTTTTGTTTGTGTCAAAAAACGATGAATCATGCCTTGCTTGGAAAAATATATAATTTCATCAAGCCCTTGACTTCTAAGGACGCACGTAATAAATTTCTTTGCATGGGAAACAATATTCTTCCTGTTACCATTTGCCAATACCGTTACGCTATCCTATTATTTTATGCAAAATATTTAACAATAAAAAAATAATTAATAAAAGATAGTCAAAATTTATTTTATTTAAAATTTATTAATTTTAGTTAGAATTAATAAATACTAAATAAAATAATTTTAGATTTTTTTTTTTGCCACGGTTTTAGGCTGATTTTGACTGAAACATTTGTAGTACCTAAATCCTATTAGTTAAAGTGCAACGGTTAATAATGGCATGTGTAGGACACGCACATTGTCATTATAATTTATAAATATAAGATATCATTCTTTTTTGAATCAGCTTCTTTTGAAATTAAATTAAGACCTACTCAATTTTAATATAATATGAAATCTATCGAATTCAATTTTTTATTTTGCAAGTTAGTCCTAAATTAGTAAAATATTCATTTTGGCCTTTAATTTCTTCATCAAGACCAGGTGAATGTGCTTCATATTTTGAGTAATTTCAAGTGTAATTTATACTATGGACTAAAAAATCTAAAACCTACTTAATTAATGAAAATATTGAAAATTTGAAATTAATAATGTTTTTTTTTTTAAATGACAGCTCAAAATTGAAGTTTGAGTGAAACATTACACCGAATTCAATGTTTCTTCTTGTCCAAGATATATATGACCCCCGGAATGAAGATGATAGTAAATTTGGAATGGTAGTACACACTAAGAACGAATAAGAATGATTAATCATCATTAGTAAAAGACTTATTATTCACCTAAATGGTGAAGCATGTTATAAGGTTTGAATACCAATTGAAATCGTTTGTTTCCCATTAAGAAATATAAAAAAGAATGAAGCCACACCACAACAACCACACATTGAACAATTAAAATTAAACCAGGTTTTGAAATTTTCATTTGTATTATTTACCACCATTATTGCCAATAATTACAATTCACTACTGTTAATTAAAAATGTACAACAATAATGAAATATAATTAAATAAAATATTTGATAATAAATAAATTAAATATTTAATTATCAAAAAATATAATTATCTGGTCTACCTGAACTTTATCCGAGATATAGCTCAGAATTATTTTAAAGTACTGAAAAAAAAAAGGTCTTTTTTATTGTAGAATATTCTACAATTTAAATCGAGTACTTATTGAAACAGACGAATAAATTAACTATTTGACTAATTCAAATTGGTTATAACTCGTTTATAATTATCATAAATAAAATAACCATACTATAGGTTATTAGTTATTTATTTAATTTTGTATAATTTTAACGGATGGATCAAATAATAAATAGTTTTTTATTTAATTTTGTATAATTTTAATGCAGCATGATAAAGGAACAGGTAAATAGTAATTTATGAAATATTCTCTTAGCCAATTAGTTTGTGAAATTTCTCAGCTGCTTTTCTATGTTCCATGAAATTATTATTACCACTTTATTTTTCTCTATCTAGAGCAAAAATATTTGTCACTACTTTAACACAAGGTTAAGATCATTGTCTATCCTTTTTAATTAATTGTTAGTTTTGATGCGTTCATCATTATCACAACAGGACCACTACTTATTATATAAGATGTAACTACTTTTTTAATTATATTTATTTAAAAACTTTGATAAATTAGCCTGCTCCATTATTTAAGATTCGTGGAAATGAAAAGCTCTTATATTTCCCTAAAAGGAACAAGTTCACATTTAAGTAATCCAGCAAATCACCACCTTTGACCGCATTTGATGGCAAATTTTCTAAAGTTTAAATACGTACCAATCTTTTCAACAAATCCCGGTTGATTACTTTGAAAAACGAAAACAGCTTTTGGATCAGTACTAGCTACTAGCTACCTTCTTTTTATCATCTTTTTATTATAGTTAAAAATAATCATTTGAAAAGTTTTCAAGTATACAGGTACACCGATGTTTCAGTAATTTTTCACTATTAATCTTAATTATATATACTTTTTATAATTAAGATCAACGGTTAAAAATCACTAAAATATCAATATATCAGTACACTTAAAAATTTTCCTAATCATTTTAGTATATGAAAATATTTTTGAACCTCAATAATTGTTAAATTATAAAAACTTTTCTTCATAATACATTTATTGATAAATATTGAACAAAAAATCTATGAAGATTAATTATTTGACAATTAAAAATAAATACTCGTATTTTCTTATATTATTATCACTATCGTATAAAACTTTTTTAGTCATAAAGGTTAAAACAAAATTCAATTTTGAACAACATATATTATATATATATTATAGATGGATAGCCCCTTGGCCACCCTTGTCTTCTATACTTAATTAATGTATATATCTCCTTTAATAATGTAAACACTTTTCACATAAAATCATTCAGAACCTTACGAATGCATGCAAGCAATATATATCCAATAATAAAAACAGACTTTTCTTATGTATAGTCTTAATTTATTAAGTAAAATATTTTCTATTTAGGAGAAGAAAATGAAAAAGAACAATCAACCTTGAATGATGACCCTTGAAACGTTTATTTACTTATTAATGATGTCTATAGAGTACATTACAGCTGTAATATTATTGAAGCTTCAATTTAATTGATTAATGATCCATAATGGAAGAGGATTATGTTAATCATTCACCTCTTGGAAATACAGTCCTGTCCTCTATCATTAACCCCTCTTCTCATCGCCTTTTTCTTTCTTAATTACCACTCTCAATAAGGACAAAACTGAAAAGCTAAAATATTTGCAAATATTTTTTGTTAATTACTTATATAAAAATATTTTACAAAAAAATTTAGAAAATATATTATAAAATTATTTAATCTGTAATAAAAATTTTCGTATCAGTTGACTCATTCAAAAATTAAGATTATTCTAACTAATTAATTATTATGATTAAAATACATAATTTAGTTAAATTATATCAAATTATCTGACAATTTTTTATAAGCCGTTAATTATTTATAGTGTTGTTGTTACTAATAAATGTAACTTTTTTTTTTATAATTGTTACAGTAAGATCTCGACTCCAATAAAAAAAAAAAATTTAGTACGAGTAACAATAAAAAAAGTAGCAACAAAAACATACATAACACATATTTTTTATTAATTTTTTTATTTTTACTTACCTTAACTTATCATACACATTAAAATATCAAATATTAACTACACAATAATCTCTTCGACATTACTATCAAGATCACTGTAAATTAAAATTTTTATCATTCTTTACACATAAAAAACACTCTTATTCATTTCTACCATACTAATAAATGTAACTTATTCATATTTTTTTAATCACCAAGTAACACTTATGCATTCAATAGAAGAAAAAATATAGATCACATGCATATACAACACTAGAAGAAATATTTTTCTAACCCTAACAAATTAATTAACAATACATAGGTATTTCATCCATGAGCACAAAAATTACCTAAGTTTGAACATGTGTGATAGGAAGATGTAAGGGCATATAAGAGAAGAGAATG
>NC_029779.3:23589087-23589462 GCF_000817695.3 Arachis duranensis
GAATGCATGGATGACACGTGTACAAGGGAGGGCCATGCGAAGAGAAAGGGAAAAAGAAGGATCCATTAAAAGGCATACAAGTGTTGCAGAGAAGGCACTGCAGCTTTTAGCTCTTTCCCCACAAAACCCTAACTCGCTTCTTCCATGCCCCACAATCTCTGTACATCTCCCCAGCATTAAATTCACCACCTCACTCCCTCAATTTCCTTTCTTTTTTTTAAATATACACTCAAATAAATTTCTAAAAAATTTGTATCACATGTTTTGATTTTTAAAATTTTTTATTACATAAAAGTCTCTAAAAATAAAAATAAAATATATAGATCTATTCGTCATATTTTTAAAGATCGATTTGTATAAATAAAAACGAATCTG
>NC_029779.3:23589592-23612842 GCF_000817695.3 Arachis duranensis
CTTATAGTTACTTTTTTTTTTTTAATTGAGTCCTTGCATTAAAATTTTTTTTAATTGAGTCTTTACATTTTTTTTCCTTTTATTTAGGTCTCTGTACCAATTTTTTTTTTTTTTACTTAGGTCCCTATAAAATTAAGCCAATTACTACTAAGAGGGACTTAATTGAAAAAAAAATTTAATACAAGAATCCAATTAAAAAAAAAGTATAAGAACCTAATTGAATTTTTCCATAACTATAGGACCAGCAGAGTAATTAAATAAAAAATATATCATTTTGCCCTTAAAATTTGAAGAAATATTTTACTAATATCTAAGAAAATAAACGGCAAGCCTTCCCTCTCTGAATACAATACTTTTGATGTAACATCTTGTAACCTACTAGGGATCCCTAAAAGATCATAGGCTCTAGACCCTATTAAATCAAGATTCCCTTATAGTAACTCTCTCTCTCTTCTCTTTTCTTTTTCAGTTTATATATATAGATAGAATCCCAAAACTGATCTTGTTCCCCTCATTGCCTAAGACAGCATCATAATCATCATAATGGGGCATCACTCTTGCTGCAACAAGCAGAAGGTCAAAAGAGGCCTTTGGTCACCAGAAGAAGATGAAAAACTCATCAACTACATCACCACCTATGGCCATGGTTGTTGGAGTTCTGTCCCTAAACTTGCAGGTACCAATAAATTCATCTCTCTCATCATTCTCTTTACCAAGCTCCTACATACTTTCTCATTTCATTTCATGTGTAGGGTTGCAGAGGTGTGGAAAGAGTTGCAGATTAAGATGGATAAATTATCTCAGACCTGATTTGAAACGTGGAAGCTTCTCTCCTCAAGAAGCAGCTCTCATTATTGACCTCCATAGCATTCTAGGCAACAGGTATGGTATCCCATACTTCATATTCTCAAACCCATCAAATCAAAAAGCTTTCTTTTTATGTGTATATCAACTTGTTCTTCAGGTGGGCTCAGATTGCAAAGCACCTACCTGGAAGAACAGATAATGAGGTGAAAAACTTTTGGAATTCAAGCATCAAGAAGAAGCTTCTTTCCCATGATGTTCTTGTTCCTTCTTTGGCCACATTTTCTGATCATCATCATCATGGCCTTATTGCCAATAATAATGGTTCTTCCTTAGAAACTTTCTTCCCTGAAAACCCTATCCTAAACCCTCAGCTATACCTTCCAATAATCCCATCATCAATCCTTCAAGCTTTTGATCAACAAAATGTTATTGATATCAAGCAGCAGCAGCTTGATAACAATAACATTAATTATAACAATAATGGCAACAACTTCCATCACCATATTCAAATGCCTGCAGAAACAGTAGTAGTACCATCCATGAACACTACTGTTAATCCATCATCTTTGTATGAAGATACTTGGTCATCATCATCATCATTTGGATGTGTGCTACCTCTTCAAGAAGATCATCAGATTTCCAAAAATAGTAGTGATCATGATATTGCCATCACTGCTGCCACCCCATCAAACTATATTATTGATAAACTCATCATCAATAATCCAGTTAGTACTACATGGCAGCAGCATTTTGATCTTCATCACTTGATGGAACCAATTGTGCCAAAAGTCTGTGATATTAATAACACGAACATCATTGAGGATTATATTTGTGGCTTACCATATTCACCTGCTTCATCATCACAACAAGATCCTCTTGCTAGAATCCACTGTTACACCACTACTACTACTACTACTACACCTGCTTCTGCTGCTGCTATTTGTCCACAAGATCAAGCAACTCTTCTAGCTGCAAATCATCATCAATTGGAACAACAACACATTGATAATAATAATAATAATCCCCTCATCATTCCATCATCATTGCCATCATCAACATCTTCTTCATCAGCATCACTCTATCAAGCAGATCACATTTAGTATCATCATTTTCCTTCTAGTAGCTTTGATTAATTAATTAATTAAGCAAGCTTATTATTATTATTATGTGTACATATAATTGAGCAAGTAGTAGCAGTAGTAGTAGTAGTAGTGGTCATGAGCTAAATTAGTTCCATGCATACATTATTTTAAGGCGAAAAAAGAAAAAAGAGATGTCATGCATTTAATAAATATTAGAGGCAGGGGAGAGAGTATATAGATAGATAGATAGAGGGAGTGTCTCTATCTGTCAATGGTAAACATGAGTGATGCTAGTTTTGAGGGTCTTCCATTATAAGTGATGTGCTTGCTTTGAAACTGCCATAAATATATGTTGAGGTCCTTTCAGAATTCACATGTTTGTCGCCTAAAAGTAAGTACTCTCTCTCTCTATAAAAATATAATATTATTTATTTTTACTTCTATGCGTATAATTATTATTATTATTATTATGATTCACTTCTATAGTGTATGTTGTTGTATACCAATCATATGAGTCTAGTTGTGAACTACTTTAAAAGTTGACATATTGTTTCATTGCTCTCTCTTTCTCTCTTTCTTTCTTTCTTTCTGATATTTATGATATGGATGATGACATCAAAACAACGACAAAAGCCGTACACATGCCATGGTCAACTTGTTGGTACTTGAGAGAGAGAGAGAGAAATAGTTGATAAGGCCAAAGTCATGACCTAAAATATGACCTAGCTAGGTAGGGTGTTTTGGCGTTTATATGAAATATATACCACCATATATATGTATATATTTTATTATGATTTCATGAAGATGAATTTAAACATGTTTGATTAATGTAGTGATGGATTGTTGGAGACAAATTTTGCAAATAAATCAAGAGATTATTCCTTTATTGTCATTGTACCTAAGGTCATGCATTTAATTTAATTATGGTTTAATTATTTGATCTCTTAATTTTTATAGATTTATTAAATTTATAATTAATTTTTTTTATTTTATAATTAAATTTTTTTCATGAAAGATTTAATTAAAAATATAAAAAAAATTATAAATTTAATGAAATTACAGGACCAACATATATAATAATTAAACATTTAGATATATAAATGCATCACTATTGAAATAAGTACAAAAAACATGTCTCAGTGTGTTTGAATTATTATGGTACTCTAAAAGCTAAAGCTCATTCAGTCTTTACCTTGAGTGGTGATGACATTATTTGCTTTACCCGGGAAATTAAATTAGCTAGAGATGTCGCTTATAAATTGGTTGAACTTTTGGAAAAGAATGGAGATAGAGAATAAAAAGTCACTTCTAATCTTTTTGATGGAAAAAGGGAGAATAGAATAGAAAGAAGGGGAAAAGAGGATTACTCATTAAAAAAAGTGTATCACTTTGTATTTTCTTTTTACTAATAACTACACCTATAATTTATAACAAGGACAAGCGATTATTAAACCTATATATCTTACAATTAATTCTTAGTTTTAGTAACTTTGCTAAACCCAAAATTAATTATAACAAAAAAACAAGAACTCTATAATTTTTTTTGACTTGTATCTTAAACTATGAATATTATGAGACATTGCAAATATTTCACTTACTCGTATGTTCCCATTCAACGAAATGATTTATAAATAAAAAAAATTCACCTACATTAATTTTCATATAAATAAAATTGATAGTTAAAATATTATTAAATAATAATTTAATTAAATATATCAAATTATATAATAAATTTTAACTATCAACACATATTGTATCTACAAAGAGTTTGAATTCTTACATGTAATACATGTAACGTGGTTTGACCATATTATTCTACTATTAGATAGACAACGGAAAATTTAAATAACGTCAACAATAAACTATAATTTCGATCCACAAAAGGTGAAAAAAAAATAGTCACTACATTGTTGGTTTTTCTCTTATAAATCAGTTCAGTGTCGTTGAACTTTTTTTCCGTCAAACTATTAGTTTAGAATGAAAATAACCATTCATCATATGCTAGTAAAATGAGCATCCATCAAATTTTATTATATCTACTTAAATCCAATTCAAATTAAATAAACATCCACTTCAGAATAAAAAATAACCATCTACATATCTAATAAAATAAACATCCAGCAACAGTTCATCAATTTCATACTAAACAGTCAAACAAAGAAGGAACAAAATATTGACAAGAGAAAATGTTGAGAAAAGGAAAGCATAAAAAGAAAAAAAAAATTAAAACTTGAAAGAACGGGAGTATAAAAATGACGATACCTAATCTCTGTAATTCCAATAGCCATTGGAACCAACGATTAAAATGGCCTAACGAGTTTCTTCCTCCACGTTGTTCCCGGAAGGCGCTTTGAAAAATCCAAAAACTTTGGAAGAAAGGCAGATAACTTTTCCGTTGGAATCTCGAACGGCGGAGATAAGGATGGCAAAAAAGATCGCGAACAGAAAGAGGAGAGAACGACCCATTGGACTAAAAAAGAAAAAGAAGAAGAAAGAGATTTAAGAATTAGGCGAGAAAAAAAGAAAAAGATGAAAGAATCAATACAATAAAAAAATTATTATTTACATAAAAATATCTTCGTACACAAAAAAACTAAAATATTATCATATATTATGTTTCTGTGTTTTAAACTTTAAAATTGTCTATAATATTCTTGCAACAGATATACAATTAAAAAATAGTGGATTCCACTATGATCACAACAACAAATTAAACCCAAAGGGAAAAGAAATAAAATGTTAATAGTACTATTTCTTTTTGCTTAGATATTAATTAATAAGTTTACTCATTTTGAAAAGTAATTAAAGTCTCTCTGTTGTTGTGTAATTTCCATCAACAAATTTCATATTTTTTTTAGATCAGTAATAAATAACTCGACCTTTTTAGGGAGTACAGAGTACTAATGTCAAGTGATTAAATTTAATCCCTTTCGACATTGTCATCAAGGACCAAAATCAACCACAAGAAAACAGATTAGCCAATAAACATAAACTAATAGTCAAGTAAACAAACATACATAAACAAAACATTCCTCAAATGCAATACGTTGAGATGAATTTTTTGTTGTGTACTTCCACCACCTGTGCTGCATAAGAAGTCAATGTACTCACTTTCCCCACTTTATCCATCTATACTCCTCAACAAATTTCACATTATTCTCATATATAGTAGTGCCTCCCTAAGATAAACAAAAAAAAAGGATGAAAATTAAACCATTATTTCCAAGTATAATTAATTATGATTTTGGTGACATAAGAAATCTTCTGGAAAGAATCTAAGCTGGGGAGACACAGCCTCTTTTAATCATAACAAGTTGATTTTATTATGTTTGGATTAATGTCAAATTTTTTAGCCACTGAGCAGTGATTAATGTGAAGCTCAATCATTCATGTTGAAAATTAATTAAAATAAAATAAAAAAGAGGCAAAGAGAAGGTTGAGCATGAAGGCCAGTCGGCACCGCGTAAGCTCTATAATTTGATGGGTCCATAATAACTTTGTCTAGTGGACTCACTTCTTTTCTAATTATTGTTATTATTTTGAATTATTCCAATCAATTTCTCATAGTTCCATAATCAAATAAATCAATGAAACTTTTCTCTTTAATTATGGGCCATCTTCATAGAATCATTTCATTTTTTTACTTCACAGGGAATTGAATTCAGCAACGAATTAGAAAGGTGAGTAGGAGGAGCAAAAGAAATCTTTTCACTCTCATTAATATCATTAACTTCTTTTGTTTTGCCATATCTATGATCTATCCATCAGTGACGCTTTAATTTTTCTGAAAATTTATTGGGGACCCCTTTGATTCCCCTATTATTATTATTGTTATTGTGTTATCTCACTTTTTTCTAAATCAATATTTAAAGCTTTAATTTGTAGGAAGAAGATGATAGAGCATACAGTACAAGGTTATTAATAATCTGAAATTTCTTATACACATATATCCCTGAACAAATATATATGATTAAGTGAATATAAAATAGTTTTATACGTGTATTTAATGATATAATTAAATAATATTATATCAGTAAAAATAACTACTTTTTATATTAATCGTATAAATCATTATAATAAAAATACATATGTAATTATACAATTATATAAAATATTTTAGTTTGTCAATACATTAAAGAGATAATATTCAATTTAGTCCCTGAATTTATACGCGAATCTCAATTTAGTCCCTGAGGTTTCAATTGCCTCTATTTAATCCCCAAAGTTTATAAACTTGCCTCATATATTAGTGTCTGAGACAATTTTTAGTATAAAAACGTTAATGGAACACTGTTATAGACTATTAGATGTCACGTTAAAACTTGTACAATGATGCAGTTTTGATTTTGGCATTTAAATAGTTCAAAAATGGCATTATATCACTTCTTTTGTTAGGTAAAATGTTAATAAACACCATTTACGATGTTGTTTTTGGGTTATTTGAGTGTCAAAACTAAAACGACATCATTTTACAAAGTTTAGTGTGGTATCCGGCTGTTCACGACAGTGTTCCGTTAACATTTATACGTTAAAAATTGTTTCAAAGACTAACATGAGTTATGTTCACAAAGTTCAGAGACAAAATAAATGCAATTGAAACTTTAGGGACTAAATTGAGATTTACATGCAAGTTCAGGGATTAAATTGAATATTATCTCTACATTAAAATTAAACTCCTAAACAAATTGCAACAATCTTGGCTTATAATACTATACATACATCAATTCACTAAACTAGCTAGATTCGATGAAATATTTATTTATTTATTTGCAAATGAAAGAATTGGCGCACAAGTAGATAGAGATTATGAGAGTGTGTTGGATTGGGCGGTGCCATAAAGTGCGGTGAGATTGAAATCCTTTTTATCTGCAAAAGACAATGACAGTTAGAAGAAGAATAATAAGCTGCAATGCTATAATAGGTTTGCATTATATACTTCTATTCTATGTGTTTATTGGATGCAACATCAAGGCCGCCATGGATATATATATACAAAGTCAACATCAATTTGTCCTGTTGACTTTCTCATTCTGTAGCCAAGTTCCTTTTATTATTATTCACACACAATTTTCCACCAACTACATATACATGTCATAGAGCCATAGCTATCATTATAATTAAGTAACTATTCATATATAAAATTTTAATAGAATACTTTTATGTAAAACTGATAGGTGAAATTTATTAAGTAATTTAATATGTTTGGATAAATTATTTAAGATGATATATTTTCTTCATTTCAGTCTTAGTTAGGATTTGATCTTGGTGCAGTTTTCTAAGAGACAACCTAATTGTCATCTGATCTAAGTCTCAACCGTAAGATAATATATCTTTATATTTTAAAACAAGTTAGTAGACACCAAAAAATAAATAAAAACAGGTTGGTTCGGCCGTAGAGTAAAGCCCATCACAGAAATCAAGTGCTTTTTAAGCCCATGTTTTCTTTTTTCTTTTTGAAAAAAGTTTTCAAATGATAACACAAGGCCTAGTCTAGTGATAATGATTTCTGCCTTTGCAATATGTGCATGAGGGTTCCAAACTTACCTAAGACCAATGGTGGATGAAAATCTTTAGTATTGGGGATATGACATATATAGTGTACGTGAGTATTAATTATGATGTGGAGTTAGTCTGACAATACACACAAAATGTTGTGTCCTTTGTATGGTGATAAATTAAAATAAATTATGAAAATTTAATTTAATTTTATTTTTTTTATTTAAAAAATTTGTAATAAAAAATATAATTATAAAAAATTAATAAAAATAATAAAAAAAATAAAAAATAAATTATATTTTTTGTTTAGTTAGTATTTTTGTGTTTTTTCTGTCAGGATAAATACAAAATACATTATGTTAATATTTTTGAACATATTATTTCTGTTCATGTCTCTATAAATAAACGTAGCTTTAAAGACTATCTAACCTATTTTCTGACCAAACAAAAAATGATAAAATAATTGACATTTTATTTTTTTTTTACAGCATTAAATAATATAACCTTACCTAAAGTGCAAAACCATAGTAATAAGGATTTTTTTTATTTAAATATAATATTTATGAAAACATGCATTCAAAATGTGCTTTTAACTAATTTTTAGACACTATCTAAAATATGAGATGTTGTGCATATAGGTAAATACACTCTAAATTATACATTTTCGTAAATATTATATTTAAATAATTTAAATTAAAAAAATCCTAGTAATAAACTAATAATCTCACCTATTCCTTTATGCAAAAAAGGGGGAAAATCTTCCATAAAAAACAAAAGAGTTGAACTTACCTAATCTAATATTATTATAATTTAAATACAATAAAAAAGTAGTTGATACTTGATAGATATGGCCATATCGGTAGAATAGGTAAAAAATATAAAAAAAAATTGTATATAAAAGATGATACAAACATCACCCATCCTTCCAAGTTCCAAATTGTGCCTTGTCAGTGTTGATTTACACTATTTGGGATTTTTTATAGTCATGCTTTCTCATCATATTTGGCATCATGAATTAAACTCAATTTTGTAGAGCTGCATCTATTGAATATATTTGAATATATATAAATCACTAACGAAGGTTTCAAAAGTGGTTACACTCTAGAAATATATAAAATCACAAACAAAATCCATTTCAAAATTAATTTTTCTTTTAACATAAATAATATACACTAGTACACCTTGAATATGAGAAAGAACAGAACACATACTAAGAAATCATCAACTCCAAAGCTTAACCATCTTCAAATGAAGATACAAGTGGAAAATTACAAGTGCTCCATTGTTTTGCTAATAATTGGCATTACAAACATTCCAAATGGCATTTTTCTAAAATATGCCCAAGTGATTACAAGAAGCATTTGCTTCGCCTCAGAAATAAACTAAGTAACCAAAGCAAGTGAAACAATGAAGAGAACCAAAAATAAAATGTCAAAACCGGAATAAGAAAAAAAATATTAAAATTGAAACCGAGAATGAAATGAAATCAACTATTTAATTGGTGTGACTAACGCTTCTGCTCCATCTTTGATTTATGCAAGAAAAAAGGAAAAGAAAGAATCATCATAAATCTCAAATGTACAGAATTAGTTGAGAATAACAAATTACTGCTGCTTAAGAATACAGTAATTCAATATTGCAACTTACGTATCCACTTTCAAGTGCTCCGTAATCCGTATCTTCATCTATATCTTCCTGCTGCTTTTCCTGAAACTGAATATGCAAGAAGAGCTTAAGTAAGTTCATTTAAACAAAATATTAAAAATCATTTAAATGCTATTCAAAACCTGCAATCTAAATCATGTGATTAGATGTGTCAGAGGTAGTGAGTAGAAACTCATAGTGAAAGGTAACCTTTGTGAACAACTTTAAGTTTTTACGATAACCTCTTCGGTACAAAATGCTATCTTTTCTTATTTGGAAAAAAAAAACAGATTAACTTAATATCAACAGGGGTCACACATGATCCTCATGCCAGAATACTCAATGAAGATTGTTTTTCTTCTCTTTTTTTTTTTTTACCTCTAGTCTGAAGTACTTCTTCACTCTGTTGGAATCGGATTTTCCTGAAGCTCCAACTGATTCAATAACCTCCAAGTTCTTTTTCTGTGTAGCCAGTCGACGAGCTGCGCCCTGAAGAAGACAAAGATGAGGAAGATTCGAATTAGATGCATGAGAATCATTTGGGGATTACACAAATCATGAACATAATTTCTTTGAGCAAGTGGATCACTTACAGCGGCAGAGGCATCCCGTCCAAGCTGTGCAAACTGAAGGCCAAGGCCACCTTGTTGATTGGCCATGAAATGACCAGTTGGATAGCGGCTAGCTGACACAGCTAGCCAGCTTGGCGTGGATCTCCACATACTTTGCTTGGTTAATTTGAAGCCCTAAAAAGAGAAGGATAACACTGCATTCATATAAACAATTTTCCCAGAGAAAGAAACGAGTATAGAATATCAAACTTCAAGCATACTAGAATTTTGAACAATCAATTTTCCCAAACTAAGCACTTCCATAATGCAGCAAAGCATTTGAAAATATAGAAATTTTGCACACCTTGTTCTTTGAAGGTGATGTGGGAATTTCTATATTCAAAAAGCAGCTTTTGGGAAAAGTTCCCTTCTCAACATCCCTGATAGCTGCATTTATCAAAGGTAAACAGACTTCAGCTGCATCCTTGAAATCAGTTTCTTGACTTTCATCCTTCTTCCTACAACAGGATGATACCAATTCATAATGTCCAGCAAGAAGGCACAGTTAAAACTGGATATAAATAAACAATCATAAACTTTACCAGTTTAATGATATGGACAAAGCCGGTACACCAGATAATAATGCCTCTCTAGCTCCAGCAACAACACCTGAGTAGAACCTGGTGAATTTTCATGAGATGAGCATTGGTCTACACATAGGGGCTACAAACACCACTTTCAAATGAAACTCGGAATTTCGCAGCTATATGAGATATGTTAGATTTACAATTATTACATATTCATCTCTAACCATAAGTGAACAACTTACATGTGATGACCACAGCTGGATCCCCGGTTAATCCCACTAATAACCTGAAATGTAAATCATATATATCATCATCCACAATCCTCAGCATTGGATGTGAGACAAATGCACAGTTAAAGTTTAATTGTATGATACAAATACTCACCAGCATTGGCTTTGACCATGAAAACAGTGCCCCAGATAATGCTAGTGACACACAATCCACAGGAGTTCCTGAATTTAGAAAACAAGCAATTTCTGTTAAAAATGATGTTAACGATACAACAATCAATACACAGAAAAAATTCCTGAATTTCCATCAAATTGACACAAGATGAAGGGATATAATTGAAGTGTTACCTGAAATCTCAAATGCAGAGGCACCACTAACTTTAGCAGAACAAGCTTCCACAGTTTCTTTGAAAGTAACAGAGTGCCCAGAAACCGATTTGTCCCTAAAGCAACCATTTTACGAACTAACAAAATTACAAAACACATCACAATATTCAATAACAACACCCACATCAATTATTAAAAAAAAAATCCGAACTTTGAAAAGAACCAGGCACCCCACAAATCAGTAACACGAAAAATCAAAGTGAAGGAGAAAAAGACCCACGATTGAGGAACACAGATATGGACATTGTAGAGGCCTTGACGAACTAGGGCTTCGACGAGGTGAGTGAGGCCAGGGGACTCAACACCATCGCTGTTGGTAACCAACAAAATGGGCTTGGAAGGATCGAATTCAGGTTCGGGATTCTCATCGGTAGAAGAAGCGGGTTCGGGTGGGTCCTCATTGTCCTTGGATCCTTGTTCTTGGGAACCTTTTCTGTTTTGAAGTGCTTCTTGGAGGTTGGAGACGAGGCCAGGGGGCATCATCATCTTGGGCGAATGAATTTGAAGATTCGTTGAAACAGGAAGTGAGAAATGACGGGAAATTTGGGGAATTTGGAAGATTCAAAAAACCCTAATAAGGATGGGAGAAAGGGGAAAAGAACAGAAAAGAAAGAGAAAGGAGAAGGTGCGATAAAGCGCTGAGAATGGGAAAAGTGAAGAAAGAAAATAAATTTGGATAGAAAACAAAGAAAGAAAGAAAGACCGGTTCTCCCGGCGATTACGTGGAAACACTGCACAAAGAAAGTTGTTTGCTTTCAGAATTGGAAAGAGGTTCTTCAATTTAATAACTAACAACAAACGGATCTAACTGAAGCTCAATCATTTAATTCCTTACAATCTCCCAAAGCTTCGGTTTTTACTTCTTAATTGTTTAATTTTTCAGTTAACTAACCCTAATTAAATTTGAGTAAAGAAGTGTTGTTGACTCACTCAAATTAATTACGCGCACTAATTGATTATTTGTTTATTATTATTAGTTTATTACTGTAACTTTCAATATTTTGCCGTGGGTATTCTTGTTATTGTTGTGGAAGGTTCAAACAACGAATGATTATACTCATGGAAAATTTATTTGATGACGCCAATCATGCACTTTTTTGTGCACAAAAGTTCAAACTTAAGACTAATCAATTAACTAAAATGAAAAGCTAATACCCCAACAAATATATGCCAGGTAGTAGAGATAGTAATTATAATTAATTATTCCAAGGTATTAGGTTGTGTTTTAATTATTCATTTAACAAAAGATTAACAAATTAGAGCAAGGGCTTAATTCATAACTTTTTTTTTTCTTATGAACTTTATATTTTTATTGTTTCTGCCATTTACAACCTTTCAAAAAAGATGTGCATGTCACGTAGCCGCATATCATTTTGATGATAAAAATTTTACATACAATTTTATATGAAGTTGATAATTAAAAATTATTATATAATAATATAATTAAATTTATTAAATAACAACTATTTTTATAGCCTAAATAATGACCTAAAAAATAGATCAGAGTAAAAACCAAACAAATATAAAAAAATATTTAAAAATAAAAAATTACATTTTATTTTTTAAAATAAAATTTAAAATTAAAAGAATTCAAATTAATCGTGTTTTAACCTTTTAATTAATATAATGTCGGTCAGGTAAGTTTTAGTATAATGAGACAGCACATTATCACTGGCATAACTCAACTGCTTTTGCTGAGGTATAAAACTCCATTCCTAACTTCTGTCGTAAAAAAACATTTAATAATACCTAACATTAATGCATCATCAATATCCCAACCCATCTAGAAATTTCTTATTTTTGTATATATCTATAATATCTATAGATCTATAGATATATAACGAGAATGCAACTTCGTACCCAACATTTTCCTTTTTAATTTAATTTTCTATACCTATATTTATTCTACGAGTATACATATAATACAATGATTCAGTCAATTGGTCAAACCAAGTTGAATGAGAATAATAGTTCCAAAATTGTGTTGTGAGGACTCAAACTTCATATATTCTAAGTTATAAAACTTCAGAAAATATGTCTGTCCTAACTTGGTATTTGAATAAGGGGAGTGTTAGGAGGACAATGAAAATTTTGAACAACATAAACAACTACCAATCAAATGAAAATACACTATATCTTAATTTAATGTTATTAATTAAATTTATTCTTTTAACCCTATTAATTCACATTATTGTACATTGTTCAAAAATCTTATTTGTTACCTATACTTTTTCTTTGAATAATTATGTTTTATAATTACAAGTTTTGTTTTCTCTTGAGACGGATTGAGGAATCACGGATCAATACCAATCAATTTATAATGATATTATTAACACAGCTCAATCTATTAGCAGATTGCATTATTATCTTAACGTGCATGACGTTAGTGGTTGTTAGTGCTGTCATCAATTCAAATTATGTATTTTGTGTGTGATAGTAGTAATTAATGTGCAGTCAATAGTCATATTAGTTTTTAGGAAAAGTATATGAAACCAACTAATAATCAGCCAAAAATAGAACAACATAATTAATTATAATTAGTTTTAATTTATTTTTTAAATTATTGTTGACCACGTTCAAAACATAAGGGAAGATACATTAGTGATAGGAGAGAATCACGTAACAGATGCTTTGATCATTAATTAGTTAGTTCCATATAATTAATTATGTTTTATCAATGCTTAATACATGAAACATAGAAATCATATCCAAAACCATCCAATTTACAAGAAAAAGAAACATCCGTGTGCCTATCAGTAGCAACATCCGGTTAAAGTTATCGGTGCCTCTGGTTTATCAGTTGGCTGATTCTTAGCTTATATAGAGTTGGCTCCCTAGTATTGTAGTTTTTATTAGTGGTTGTTAGTCTCGTATATTTATTAGAGTTAGCCAACTAAAGTTAGTTTACCTTTTTTTTTTTACTTATTTTTTTACTCTTATATAAATCCTTTTAATATATTGATTGCATTGAGATTTACCACTCTAACAAAATGCAAAGTTTTGTTCATATCTTTGTTTTTTACTTATTATTTTTTTTTCTATTTTCTTTTCTAATCACATCATCTTTACACACTCTCACCCAACTCAAACATTTATGAATGAGTTTTTTAACACATGAAATTATTTGTTAACTCGTGCCATGTGACACCGTGGTAGCTTATGCTGTGATTCTAAGATTGTCAAGAAGTTGCAATCACAATTCAATGATGCATCAAAATGCAACAAACGGGAAGACACAAATATTTTGACAACAAAACTTGTGTGTCCATTTATTCTTGACAGCAAAGCTAATATTAAAGTCTTGCACTGAAGCAAGAACTGGCAAGAAGAAAAGAAAAGAAAATATTTACGGAAGGGACACAAGCAAAGAAAGGTCTTACAGTCACAGGGGTTATTTAATCAAAGGTAACGAACATCTTTTGTCACATGCAAGTGTCTCTGTGTCCCTATCAACTATTACTCTTCCTACCCTTTCGTTTCTTGGTTCTGCTTCTCAATGCTGACACACGGGCCCTGTTCACAGTCTCCTGAAATTGAGAAAACCAGCTTGGTTTCTAAAAAGGAGAGAACACGTGCAACAACAAAGCAGCCATGAGCCATAATTCTTACCCTTGTTACAACCACGTTTCAATGCACCAACCAGCTCGAACAAATACTTGTATGCAGACCGGTGCGGCTCCTGTAGAACAAACCTTCGTGTAAGGATTAGCATATTAACAAAAATGTGCACAGAATGCAGAGGTTAAGGCCTGCATTTCCAATATTATTTAGTAGACAATCTTATTGAGTTGTTTTTCGAGATCCTGTAAAAACGGGTTGTTTCCATAGCTTGGTGCTCTTTGAATTCCGGTCAACCTATTGAGCAGCTTCCTTTTTTTCAGACCCTTCGCCATCTCTAAAAAGGGCATAACTGAGACTGTCTTGCTTCTTCCAATTCAACTTAAGAAATTCCTCAAAATCTGGGTGCATATTCCACATCGCCTCATGCCTAAAAAGTTTTCTCTCAACTGTATTTGTGGGGGTTCCAGGGTGATGAGTAAAGGATGGTAGTCTGAATTTGATCTTGCTAAGATATCTACTTTTGCGTCTAGAAATTTAACCCTCCAGGCTACATTTGATAAAGCTCTATCCAACCGTTTAAAAACTCTCTCTAAGCCTTCCCATTGCGGTCCTTTCCAAGTGAATTTTGTGCCAACATAACTTAAGTCAATTAGGCCACAACTTCTAATCCAGCCATCAAATTTCCTACAAGCATTAATATCCACCCATGCTCCTCCCTTCTTTTCATCTGGGCTAGCAATTTCATTAAAATTCCCGACAAGAAGCCATTCTTCATTGATATTAATCATGTCTTCTGATGGTTATTATTATTACTTCAATAAATTGGACCACTAAACAAACACAAAAAACAAGCCTAGCCACTATGGAACCCCACCCACCTATTAGATTAGGTCCCTTTCTTTCACATTTTTTTGGGTCTAGTTCACACTTTTTCTTTAAAATTCTCACTATCATCATTCAAAAAACTAATTACATGCCAGCAAAAAAAAAGTTAATATTTCTCATATTAGACCCATTGCTAATATCTCTCAAGAGGTTTAAGCAAAAAAAAAAATCGCAAGCCCCAGCTGAACATCCCGTCTTTCATGGCAAAAAATTTAAGATTTTAATTTTGATGCATTACATAACACACTAACACCACATCAATAAAAATAACTATCTTTTACATTAATCGTGTGAATGGTTATCCAAAAAAACAGATGTAATTGCACGACAGTGACATTGTGAGTGCATCAAAATTAAACTCAAAATTTAACGCCTGACCCACAAAACAGAAGAGCCGAAAATATAACTAACGAAAAATGAAAACTTCCCTATTACAGGTTTCATCTTTCACCTCATTACGCGAGCCCGTCACGCATCACCACGTGTCCAACTGCAACCACGAAACCAAAAGGCAAACCGCACGTGGGACGCCTCTTCTGGAGGGGCGCTTTCTAAAACTCACCTATCAACTATTACTCTTCCTTCCCTTTCGTTTCTTGGCTCTGCTTCTCAATGCTGACACACGGGCCCTGTTCTCAGTCTCCTGAAATTGAGAAAACCAGCTTGATTTCTAAAAAGGAGAACACGTGAAACAACAAACCAGCCATGAGCCATAATTCTTACCCTTGTTACAACCACATGTTTCAATGCACCAACCAGCTCGAACAAATACTTGTACGCAGACCGGTGCGGCTCCTGTAGACCAAACCTTCGGGTAAGGATTAGCATATTAACAAAGATGCCCAGAGTTGTGTGATAAATGTACCTGTATATTGGGAGGAAGCGGCAAGCCTTCCACCACGGGGGCCCTCGGAACCTGCATAACTTGAGTGCCACCTAAACCATCTCCAAGCTCAACGCTCCAAGATGGTCCATTGTCTATGCCCAACAAACTAAAATCAAAAATGGGTCTCGAGCCACCTGGATATGGTCTTTGAGAAGCACAGAAAGCAGAGGTTGAGGCCTGCGTTTCCAATATTTAGTAGCCAATACAGCATGATGGCAAAGAGGAAAATCATGTTCTGGGCATTTTATGCCGTAAAACATGCAAAAAGAAGAAATTATAAATACAGCTCTAAGTGAAAAAGCAGCACAATACTATCTAATTCTATTAGAATTTCCAATGCTATTATTACAGACAAATATACTTCAGTTGTTCTTTATTTATCACGTAAAGAGAAAGCTGAGGAGAACTTATTGGAAAAGTTATTTGCTCACATACTATTTGGGAAGAACTTGGCGCAGGCAAGTCCATCTCATCAGCATCAGAATCAACATAAGGATCCACCTGGGAAGCAAGTATCACAAAAGACAAATGCACTTAACAACAGTCGATAAAACCAATTCAATAATTTCCTTTTGTCTTTTAGGTACATCACTTCAATAATTTTTATTTGGGCCTTGCTAAGGGTACTTGTTAAGCATGTTACAAGTAGTCAAGTAGAAAGTTTAATAGCAAAAGGTAAATTTAATGAAAACATTTGAAGTTTTCTATTCATTGATGCTACTTTTATTCTCTTGAACAAAATACCCTTAGGTCACCCTTTAGCTAATCCATTCTTAATCACCATTGTCAATGATGCAAAGAAACTTTTTTAAGCACGAAACTCTTGCATAAAGAAAATATTTTACATATGAAACCCCTTTATACCTACAAGTTTCCAAATAAATTATTACATAACATTTTTAAGTCTTCTCCCAACTTCAATACAAATCTTATTTTCCGACCATTGTGGGTTACACTCAGCTTGCATTTGATCCCCTACGGTGTAAGAGAATATGCTGTTTAAGCTCTGAATGTTTACTAGATAAGAACTGATTACCGTTGGTCTTTCTGCAGCTTTGAATGAGAAAAAGGAAGGACTTGCAAAATCTGGAGACTGCAATATTGCATATGCTCCTTCATTATTATATCTCTTTTGACCAAACTGCAACATAGAAGACCTTTCAAGAGATATGCTACTTCAGATGCTGCAGATCTCAAATTCCCAATTCCTTGTAGAAAGTTATGTTTTATCAGTCAAACACAATAAGGGCGTGATGCTGTTTTGTTTCAAATCATAAAATACCTCTAATAATTTCCATTTGCAGAGCTGCTACTAGCTAATAAAATGCAGACAGATTTTGACTGAATTTTCCATCATTTCAAGGTTATGGAACTTGAAGACATGCATTCCAACATACTAAATTTCCAGGAAAATATAAAAAAAAAAAATACAAACAAACAATAGTATAAACAGAAAAGTGCTAGTTACATATACACATATTAACCTGTGGGTAGTCTGGAGCACTAAAAAGTGTATATAGCTTTCCTGATTCTACATCGTGATCCAAGCTATATCCAATCATCATGTTCCCAAAATCATCCTGACCAGCCCTTGCATCAGGCCCTTCATGTGATCTGATGATCAGCTGTGGAGCAAGAATTGGACACCACAAAGTATTAGCAGCAACAGATTTTCAAGTTAAGGAAAATAAATGAAGTGAAACTAAATCAAGTAAATTATGAACAACAGAATTAGGCCATTTTAAAACCAAGTTGGATTAATCAGTCAAATAATAGTTACTAACTTGTGTCATTCTTCCATAGACATCTAAACACCAACCCATCTAGAATAATGACAGTTATGAACGGCAACTTTTAACAGAAAATTTTCAACTTTCACGAATAAGTTATGCTTAACCTTTATACACCAATTAAAACATAAATATAAGTTTGCAACATTATAATTTTTAAATAATACCTTTAAATTGTGTCGTTTTAAGAAAGCCTCGGTGCAATCAGGACCCCACCATAAACCATACTTTCGACCTGCATTCTCCCTTAGACCATTCCTTTTAGATGGTTTTGACCAGAGGATGTCAGTCAATAATATATTAGGACCTTCATAAGGGGAACCAATACGAGCTCTTTTAACTTCAGATAACTCAGCCAAAGAACCAAGATCCACCCTTTGTGTCTTCCTATGTTTTGGCTTTCGTGAAGGAGCAGAATGTTTGCTACGGAAAAACCCTCCATGAGTAGTATAAACACAGTTTGCTATAACTGAAGCTAACGGAAGCACCTTGAAGCACTCCAAAAATTTGTTGTATACATATTCTCCTTGTTTACCATATTTGGTCCATACTTCGTTCTCAAAACCATACCTTCCGGTGTAATATCTTGATTCATGATTTCCACAGAGCAGATATATTCTGTGAGGCATCAACACCTGAATATGTAATGACATACTTTACATACTAATAAATACTCTGAAGTTATATAATACTAGTATGGTTGCTAGATCTGTAACATATTTCTATTTCGTACAATTTAGTTAGTTTTGTTTGTATCATTACTATAATTATTGGCATTCAGGGACATCAACATTTATGCAATTTCACAGTGATAACCATACCTTCCAAGCTAGCAAGACCAAAAGTACTTCAATGCCCCAAGCTCCTTTACCTACATAATTCCCATTGAAAACATAAAATTGGCTCTCCGAGGGCACTCCTGCATGCTTGAAGAGAGACAATAAATCATGAAACTGCCCATGTATATCGCCTACTACGATGACCCTTGAATCTTCTCCTTCACAGTCAACCTCCACACAATTTGGTTCCTCACATAAAATACTGGAAGCAGCATCTGTCAACTTATCCACCAAAATGGTTCGCACAATATTACAAAATGCAGATGGCAACACCTTCTGTGAAACATGCTCAAATGTGGACATCATATCCTGAACCCATTCTAAAGTGATGCAATCGTCAGGAGGCCACAGAAGAAATTGCTGGAAGCATGATGGCGATAGAGACTCCTGTGCAACATTCATCCCATTTTCAAATCTTAAAACATGTTCCACATCTAACATATCATCATCATTACTCATGCTTTGAGCCCCATCAATCAGAGCATCCCCGATCTTACTCGACTCAACCACAGGACTATCTCTCATCCCTTCATCCAAAAGTGCAACCTGTAAAACTGATCATGTACCTTAAACCTAGCCAACTTGGGGAGAATACATTTCAAAGCTACTATAAGATAAGCAGTATAAACCCCTTACTTGTTCTACAAGTAAATTAGGCCTAGCTATTGCAACTCTAGGCCGTTTATCAATAATCCGATGAGCAATTTCGTTCATTCTCAACAATAAATTCATCTGTTGGTCATCCAAGCCTTCGTAAGACATCCTACTCAATAATCGAATGATATCCCTCGATGCACACACCTGTGTCAAGTCAATCGAGACAAACATAAAACATTCATCTAGACAATATCCATAATGAATCCATCTATGCAAAGAAGTAGTTCAAACCATTTTCAAGATGCTGCGGCGCAAGGCACGAATCACATCATTCCTAGTCACCTGCAAAAAACACCACAATCAAGTGCATTTGCATTGTCATCACTCATCATGGACATGGCAAGTGAAAAGGTATGCATAAAATTTTCTGCAGCTATCTGACCATCTTATTTACCTTCCTATTTTGATCATCAACAACCCCGCGTGCAATTTCTCTCATCATTACCAAGGAATGAACTTGCTGGTCATCTAAATTCACCAAAGACATTGAGTTTATTCCGTCCAGGATTTTGTGGCATCCAGTCTTAATTCTCTCTTTGTGAGGATCCATCACTAGAACAAAACCACTACTATGATCATTAACATGTCTTCAGAAAAACCATTACCCAATGCATGTAAAAAACTTTGAAATAATCAGCTAAAGCAAAGAGCGTACCCCTGTTTGGAACTCAAGTAGAAATGAGCTGAGAAACTTCGAGTCGCAATTTAATTTGTTCTATTTTCTGAGATGCATGATCACAAAAGGAAATTAGGGTTTTACTTGCTTTGCTGCTGATTCTTACTTCACCGGTTTAGAAGAATCTCCGTGAATCATGACTGACATGATCCCCATCCTCATCATCTCAACTCCATTGATAGGCATAGGAGTCTCTTTTTTTTGGACTGAAAGTGATACGAGGCCAAAAAATCCCAAGGCCCAAAATAAGGCCCAATTTTTTCCACTCAAGACTAGCCCAATTAAGAATAATGCACAAGATAATCTGGCCCAAAATTAAAATTATTGTCTAGTGATTAAGAAAAAAAAAGTTGTAGCTAAACAATTTTAGTAATTCGAAGATAACAATTTCAATTTAACCAACTAAACCGAATAATTTAGTCAACTAATTTCGTGCAACCAACACATACTAATAATTTTGAATCATACTCTAGGTTTTATATTATATTTAGCCCCAAAAAAAGAAATGGCATGAGTCTCCTTTCAATAGGGAAAGTGTCAAGGATCGTGAAGCATTGCTTCAATAACTCTGAGTCTAGCCTAAACATTATTTCATGCATGCAGTTATTCATATGGAATTTGACCTCTTTGATTCTTCTTCTAGAAAAAATGAATCTTATACCCTAAGGAAATAATTATTCGGTATCGAACTTTCATGGAAGGTTGCATATGAAAAGGAAATGCCATGTAAAAATTCCTTTCTTAAAAGAAATAGTAATATATGCAAAAGATTAACAAAAGTTCATTATCAGATAACAAACAAGCACCAAAAATCACTTTAAAAGTGTATGATCGTAAGTTTTTTTTACTCTAATAATTAAGATGAACAGTATAAATTAACAATAATGGTAGCTATCGGCGGACAAAAAGACAATAATAAAGTTCTTATTATTCCTGACCAAAAAAAAAGGTTTACTTGTTATTGGCTCCTCTAAAAGACTTGCAATATCAGAAGATTACTATGAAAAACCAATATGAAGAAATAAATAAACAAAATAAATAAACTAAAAAATGTTACGTATATATTAAAAATTAATTATCAATTTGTTTATCATGTATTTATGTATATACGTTTATTATTTTATATGGATAAAGTATTATATTTTGATTCTTTGGACAAATCCTAATTAAATCTATAACATATTAGACGTTCTATTTTTTTCTAGAAAATATTAATTGATCTCTTATTTTAATTTTAAAAATTTTAAATAAATTTATTGTTGTCTTACTATTAAATTTGACATGAATAATTAATATATTAAAAAAGTAATAATATTAATTTTAATATATAAATAAAATTAACCCATCAAATATCATTAACCCAAAAGTTTTTTTCTTTAATTATAGAGTGTTAGTAATTGATTGCTAGATTTTGAAATTTGTTTTCTTACAAGAATTAGATATAGAAGAAGTGTTCGAAGAAAGTTTTGGTAGCAATAAGGTTGTTAACGTCATATGTAACTCATTCATAATTTCACATGTTAATTTTAGTGGCAGGACAATATTAAACTCGTTTAAAATTTTTCAAAAAGAAATAAGACGTTTGGAATGATAATGATCAAAATAATATTTTATCATGTTTTTAGTTATATCTTATATTTTAGACAAATAATTTATTTAACAATTTAATTATTTTTTATATACATATAATATAATTATAAACAAATAAATAAAAATAAGAGAAACAAAAAACTAGGATGTGATGTGAACAAGAAGTGGAAGCCATGACTACTCTCTCTCATGTCTCAAGTGCTAATTAACATGAATTTCTTATTGCTTTGAGGCCGTGGAAAATGCCCGCACCAAATGTGAAACAGCACACAACACCACCCTAGTTTCTTATCTACTAAGTTAGTAACTACATTGGATATTGAAAAAGAAGCATTATTATTTAGAAAATTCCTAGAAATTGTCCTTGTTTGTTGTTATATGGCACTTTTGATTTGGATGGAGTTTAAGAATTAAGATTAAGATTGATATATAACATTAGAAGCACGCGGGTCATGTGTAAAAGGATTAGATAGAGTAGGACAAATAATATGATTATTATGACGTGTATATAAATTTTATTCCACACACCATTTTTGTTTTATTTTGTTTGTAAGAGCATATTTCATATCTTTCATAAATTGAAATCATTGTCGTTCTATACACGCACTAAAAAAAATTAATTGCTGTAAACAATAAATTTGCTTTAGACATTTGTATTGTAAGATCTCTACGATAATAAAATACTAAGTTGATATTTTTCTATAATATTATTTTCACATGATTAAATACTTTTTAAAGTTTTTTTTCTTTACACTGCAAGCAATTATACAAATTAAACCCAAAATACTTTTGTTAAAAGAGAAAATAACTATTGGCTAGCAAACCAACTTTTAGAAAATGTATACATAGCATTATAAAGCAAAAATGGTGGGGGCATAAACAGAATAAAGGGGAGATTCAATGAATTGGGTGAAATAATTCATTTACGGAGGTCTAAAGATGAAGAATAATTAGAATATTACTGAATTATGATTTTACAAGAAAAAATTGTTTTCATTATTATTTTCCATGACTAGTATTTGTGGACATTTTTTCATTATTTTATTTATTAAATTATTTATATAATAATAACAAAGTAAAATTTGTTCAAGATAGTAAGCATATTATTTTTAGGTTATACTGCGTGTACATCAAAATCAGCCACTAAAATTAGTTATCAGTATAAAATACATGTTGAAATATAAATACATATTAAAAATAAATTAAATCACATATATATTTATATATAAATATATTGGTAGTTGATTTTAGTAGCTAATTTTAGCATACAAATAATATTTTTTATTATTTTTCAATTGATTATGAAGTTAGCTTTCTAAGTGGTATTCAATGAATTTTTATGTAAGCAAAATTTATACTTTTACATAAGCTTGTGGTTGATTTTTTTGGTTATGGAATATATGAGTGTGTAGCGGTCCGTTATGGAATTTGGGGGTGCTACACCACAATGTGGAGCAGTTTTTTGTGAATTTTGATGTTAACAATTCGGACCATACGAATTGTTTGTGAAGTAAAATATAAGTGGCAAATTGGACAGTCCGATTTGCAAGTAGGAAAATTTTGAATTTTAAACAGTGCAAAT
>NC_029779.3:23612852-23643178 GCF_000817695.3 Arachis duranensis
TTTTTTTTTAGTAATAGAAAAAGCAATTCGGAAGGTCCGAATTGATTATTATAAGATTTTTTTGAACGAGTTTAAACAACTCGTAGGGTTTGATTTATAGGGATTTCGGACCGTCCGGTTTGTCCTTAACTGATCCCACAAGCTGGTAACATAAATTAATTTTATTATGGAGGCAACGTTAGTGTAGGACGCGGATATGGAGAGCAGGGGAGTTTTACCGGGCTGTGGTGGAACACAGTAATCGGACCCTGCGAGTTGCTGATGGGAACTCGGACCCTCCGATTTCCTGGTCCAAAAGCGGACCATCCGATTTGCTTATGTCCAAGCCACGCGTCGTTGAATGCTTGCTCCCCACAAACGGTGCCCCTTTAACACTACCAAATCGAGTCATTGCATGCGTACCCAGAGAATTCACTTTCCCTTCCTTCCCCACCCAGCACACAGAACTTCATCTTCTTCCTCCCTCAATGTTTTGAGCTTTTGCTGTTTGAGGAAAAAAAAAAAAAAACCAAAATGTTAAGAAAATCAAAACCTAAAAATGTTGATCCTCCGGAACTTCACATTGTAAAATATCTGAACTATTTTGATTATGTAAGTTTTTTTTAAAATTCTTTTTATGTTTTCAGAATTTTATTTTTTATTTTTAGAAATTTAATTATATTTATGGTTGTTAGGATATTTATGGTTGTTAGGAGTTGATCTGAAGAACATATATATGAATTAGTGTATAGATTTATTGATAGAAATTAAAAAAAATTGTTTAAATAAGGTGTAAATGTAGTTGGTTCTTTTTTAGAATTGTTTGTAATATAATAGATTATTAAAAAAAAATAGTTTTTAGCAGTTTTTGAAATAATATTAGAAGTTATGGTTAATTGTAGAAATTTAGGAATATGTGTTTAAATAATAGTTAGAAATATATATGTTTAAATGTAGTTAATTGTTGTTTAGATTTTTTTTTAATAACAGATTAGAAGTGAAAAAATTAATATTAGAATTTTTTGTAACAATATTAGAAATTATAGTTGTTAACTGTTGTAATTAAATTCAAAAATTTAGTAATATGTATTTAAATAATAGTTAGATAAGTGGATTTAAATATAATTAATTTTTGTTTAGAAATTTTTGGAGTGTATGAATAGTTCAGTATTAAATAGGACTTGTTTATAAATTTTTGTAATAATTTTTGAAATTAGAGTTAAGTAATTAACTATTATGTTTAATTTTAAGAATTTATGGTTATATGTTTAAATAATGGTTAGCAACATGTGTGTTTAAAAATAAGTAATTGTTGTTTAGACGTTTTTCTAATATAATAGATCAATATTAAGAATGACTTGTTTATAATTTTTTATAATAATTTTAGAAATAATAATTAATTAGTTAACTGTTATAATTAATTCCAAAAATTATAATTTTAGGATATTTTTGGTGTATATTTTTCTGGAATAATGTTGATAATTTCAAATAGTAAATTAGGATCTGTAAAGTATAATTTATTTGTGGTTTTGGTAGTAATAACTTGTTTCTTGTTAGCCTTTTAATGTATAGAAGTATGTTATTTTAGTTGAGGTTTTATTATTATTATTACATTGGAACATTATTAGTTAGATAGAAAGTGAAAGTATGTATTAGTGACTATTATCTGCAGTAAGTTAGATATAGGCTCTATGTACATTAATTAAAATTAGAGATGAAAATGTTATTACTTAGTAAATTGGATTCAATATAATTATATGTTTTAATTAGATTTTTAAAATTATGTATGATAGTTGTGTAATTTGAATCGTGTTTTTGCTATGCTTTTGTAGGCTTTACAGATGATGACATGTGATCACCATGTCCCTCCGGATCGGTACAATGAGAGAGTGGAGGAGCATTTACGATCAACTGGGTTTTACCATGTTAGTCAGATTGGAGTAGTTCAATGTCAGAAAGCAATAGTAAATGCTTTAGTGGAAAGGTGGCACCCGGACACGCATACCTTTCACCTTCCAGTTGGTGAATGTTCCGTGACACTAGAAGACGTGGCTATGATCTTTGGTCTTCTTACCGACGGCCTTCCAGTGATAGGCATGACTTTGAGTAGTTTTGAGGCCTTAGAGGCGGAGTGTCTGCACCAATTTGGGGTCACACCGAGAAAGTCGGATTGTCGAGGAAGCGGCATAAAACTGACGTGGCTACAGGATTTAAAAGAACGGTTACAGTTGACTGATGAGAATAGTATACAGGTGTACATTAAGTGCTACATCATGTTGTTGATCGGTACGATCGTGTTCGGAGACAAGTCTGAGGCATCTGTCCACTGGAAGTTTCTGCCTCTGCTGAGTGATTTTGCTAGTATTGGACAGTATAGTTGGGGATCAGCCTGCCTAGCACACCTGTATAGGAGTAATAGCTCTAATGCAGGGGTAATAGCTCCAAAAGACTCGATGCAATACCCGGATATCACTTACCAAGTCATCCCCTTGATATGCAGGCATAGTCTCAAAATGTATGACAGCTGATGGCTCCTTATGACACATGGCCTCGAACCATATGGGCAACGCTTCGTAGGATGCTTTCCAACCTCCAAATATTTTCTCAGCGGACTTTTGCTTAGCCAACCATATTTTCCGATAGCTGACGGTGTAGTTGAACTTCGACTGCGCTTCTGCAATAACTGATTTTACCTTTAAAGAGGGGTCAGCCTCAACCAACAGCTTTATGGCTTCAGCAATCGTATTTGAATCCAGCTTCGAATTATCCTGAGAAATGGTTGCTCTGGTACAAGTGTGACTGCCGTTGTACCTCCTAATAACCCAACAGTGCTTTCTGCTGATCATGCTAACTCTGATAAGCCAATCACATCCTGACTCATACTGTGTACACTTCGCATAAAATGTCAATGGCTCCTACTCATACACACGGTAGTCTAAAGATCTTCAGAGGGTATACTGCTTCATCGCCTTAATAACAGTTTCCCTGGAACTGAATTCCATCCCCACAGTGAACTCACCATCTGCGACAAAAGGAACTTCTGCGAGGAAGGCAGCCATACCATAAGTATTTAATACACGATTATTTAATGACCAAAATTAAATATTAAATCAGTACTCACATCATCAATAATGATATAGATAAGGTTTACATTACGTTATTATCTAAATCTCAATTAAATAAAAATACAAACACATTAATACATACTGTTAATTAATACAAATTATGCTCAATAACTAAAAATAAATACTAATCTTCCAGATAACTTCATAAATACTATAATAAACAATCAGTTATAAACCCTAATTAATTAAATAACTAAATAAATACAAATTAACTAAATAACTAAAAATAATTATTAATCACCTAAACAACTAAAAATAAATACTATAGCAAATGCTGATTAATAAATTCTAATTAGCTAAATAAATACAAATTAACTAAATAACTAAAAATAAATACTAATCCCCTACATAACTTCATCAAGACTATAATAAATACTCATTAATAAATAAACTAATAAATAAACCCTAATTAACTAAGTAACTAAATAAATATAAATTAACTAAATAACTAAAAATAAGTACCAATCGCCTAAATAACTTCATAAATACTCTAACAAATACTTATTAATAAATCCTAATTAACATATTAACTAAATGAATATTGGACCCTAAATACTAATTAACTCAAACTCTTTTTATCTTAAACTTGTCTAAATAAAATATTTTACAAATGCTAAACGAGTACCTACACTCATATAGTCCGGAAATTCCGAAGCATGTATGGCTTCTAAATCCAAAACTCGCATGAAAGATGGCTTCTCAAATGGCTCTTCGTTCGCGAGTGCATTTGCAATGTCTGTCACATTCGGAGCCACACTGCCATCGACTTGATCTTCATCTCCGTCTTCACCAACAACTTTGTAATTGCTTTCGAACTCTTCCTCACTCTCACTATTGTAGTCTTCTTGTAAAATATTTCGGTCGACCTCAGATTGTTCGAATTCAATGTACAACTCGATGAACGAAATTTGAGCACGACTTTCAATATACATTGAAAACATCTCTTGCATGCTTGCTTCGTCCGTTACATATTTGGTCTGAAATTAGACAAATCCACTAAATACTGGTACAGGATATCTGTATAAAATACATGATATTTTTCTTGACATCTCCGAATCTATCTTCTCACAAATCACGCCTATAAAGCTCTTCAAATGAAATTGTGAAGGGAATAACAATATCTAACGGATCTTCACAAACAAATTTTACTCATGCAGGTGTCTGCAACAAAATCTGACCAAAATAATACACTTTCAAAAGGATTCTATCATCCATTCTTCTCACTCACTTAAACAAAAATAGCAACTTCACCATCAACTTTTTTCCCCAACCCAAATAAACACACACCAGACCCAGAGAAAGAAGAAGAGAAGTAGAACAAGATGAAGAAACTTGGATCTGGGCGGCTGTCTTTGGTTCGCACACCTTCACAAGTATATATATACACACACAAGTCGGACCAACCGAGTTGTGTAACCTAATTCAAAAAAAATATATAATAATGAAAACGGACCGTCTAATTTCATTTACTGTAAATTAAAAAAAAAATTCTCTCAAGCACAAATCAGATCCAGCGACTAGTATAACCAAATAAAAAAAAATTAACAAAGAAAACGGACCATCCGTTTTTGTGAGGACATATCGTACGGTCCGATTTCTTCTATGTGAATTTCGTATACTACAAACAAAACGGACCCTCCGATTTGCTTACAAAATTTTCAAAACAAAGAACTCAGAGGATTCGATTTCTTCTTACCAAATCTGAGCCAAAAATTGTCCCATATTTTGGTATAGCACCCCCTCATTTCATAACTCGACACAACACTTATCCCTCCTCCATAACTAAAAAAATTAGCTGCAAATAAAGCTTACATATTCTTCATATCCTGTCCTACCCAATTCTTTCTCCATAATAAAAATAAAAAGCGTAAGCTTGTGCATATGACATTTTTTTTTACCTGTATAATAAAGTTTCCAATTTTGGAAAAAAGAAAAGTGGGCAACGGTTAGTGTCACATGGCCCAGAAAAAGAGAACTAAAATAGGTGGAAATTCCAAATTCCAATCATTTGTAAACAGTTAAAGCCACATGACCATTGGAACTGCTAGCGGTACTAAAATAGAACTTTAAGTATACCTGAAATATTAGTATTTTTTTTTACTAAAATATTAATGGTTTAATTATTTTAATTATTAATTTTAATTATAAAAAATATATATAATATATTAATTAAAATTAACAATTAAAATTAATGAAACATTAATATTCTATGTACACTTGAAATTTTTTTAATAAGTTTTAGATTTCGTTCAACTTAACAACTCTAGCTGGCTACTTGGAAACTAGCCTTGAATTTGGTATTAATTACGATGGTGCCACTACCATGGTCCATGCATGGTGGTGGCCAGTAGCCACGTACGCACGATGTGACACATTTCAGGTCTCATCACAACCATGGCTGTTTCCAAGATACTTTTCATCTCCAGCTTGAAACTTGAAAAAATTCGTTTCCCACAAAGTAGCTTCCTTTCTTTGTTGTTTTTGGATAACAAATTATGATTCGGTTTTGCCGAGAATTAATATTTAAATTAATCTTTGAATGTATTTCGTGTTTAAAAGGTTTATAGTTTTAAAAGTTTTTTTAAATTAAATAAAAAAATAAATAAAAATTTAAGTACAATTAATTTTATATAAAATTAATAGCTAAAAATTATTAAATAATTTAATAAATTTAACTAAATTGTTAAATTCACATAAAAATTAATTCTACCTGAATTTTGCTACAAAACTATTATAATTTATTATTTTGTTGTTATCAATTTGTTGAGAATAACGAGTATCACTGAAATGAATCCTCTTAATTTTTTTTAACAATTAAGGGAGTAAAGTGTGATCTCTCACCATTAATTTTATAAGTGTGACTAAGTATAAATATAAGAGAAAGAGTAATGAAGGATTAGAGATCACACTTTACATTGTCAATTTTTTTAACAATTGAGAAGATTCATTCCCGAGTATGACCACAATCCAATCAATTATGTGTCAAATAATTTGTTATTGTTATTATATTAAAATGTTAATATAATAAGGTCATTGATTAAATTTAGAGATTTATCATTGTAATAGTGATGATAATATTAAGAGATAAATCTTTTATAATTTAATCTAAATTGTTCTTGGTCATAGAAATATTAAAAAGAACATTAATAATTCGGAAAGATCAATAATATATATATATATATATATATTATATTGATCTTTCCGAATTATATATATTGGTCTTCATTGGATGAAGATTAATAGATCTCATTTATTAAATTATATATATAGATGGTGCATATAGAGATATAACCATTGAACTGACTCACTTTGAGAACTTTTAATGGTTGTAATTACCGCATATTTGTCAATAGGATATTCTCAAGATGAATATAGTAATAGAGTTTCCTTTGACCTGCGATTGTCATAGTAATTAACAATGTATTTATTATATTTTGATTTCGGACACCTAATACCCTAAGGTGCTAGTTGAATGGATATTTAGTATAATTTAAATACTTGTAGAATTAATGATTAGTCAATAAGGAATCCGTCAACTCTCAATAAAAAGTTTGAGCTCTATGATTATAATAACTGAGTTGAATAAAACCTTAGCCAATGAGATTGAATGAATGAAGAAATGAGTTTTTTAAGTCACAGTTCATTATAATAATGGTAACTAGTTAGAATTTGACAACTAAACCATACTCTAAGGGTTAACCAATAGCTGAAAAAAGAATTATACTTTATTTTCCTAAGGTTCTTAGTAAAAATGTATTACTTCATACTATCGGGTCGTTGAGAAGTGTTGCTAGACGCCAACCTTGGTTAATAAATTTAGCATAACTAATTTACTATCCATTTAGTATTAAACTTATGGAGTTACACACTAACGAGTGTTCTAATATTTGCTATAGAATTATTTAATTATTATTTTGATTTGAGCAAATAAATAATTATATTAATTCAAAATGAAATATTATTATATTTTTTGCTAGCACTAAGAATATAATAATAGTATGATAATTCAGAATATTAAATGAGATTTGAGAATAATTAGTTATTCTATTTCTAAATTTGGATGAAATTCTAACTGATTCTGTTTCAAATTGAGTTATGATATGATTCATAAATTTAAAGGATTCAGATTTAGCATTTCAAGATATGATTTAAATTTGAATTGAGATTCAAATTTAAAATCAGTAACAAATCTCATACTATATATATGTATGCCAAGAGTACAGGAAATAAATTTACCTCTACACACATAAATGTATGTAAGCCTGATTCTTGGAGAAGAACTTTATGGCGTGCAAAGAATTGTAAGAGGTTTCTCAATTTAGATCAGATGTCAATTGGTCAATGAGTTGACAGCAAAGTTTGGTTTTGGCGTGGATACGCATAGTGCCTTCGTACCATCGAAGGAGAAAGTGATTTTTACTATCGTATACACAGGTATTTAGATATGATCAATATATTATTATTGGAATACAATTTCAGCACAAAATAGATCTTTAGGATTACTTTCTTTTCTTTCGCAGCATGTTATGAACATATGGACACCATACATTGAGATGATAATCCTACTGAAATAATATCCTCAAATAAAATTGGTTATGGAACGGTCAATACTGGTGAAGTATTTGGATTATTGTTTTACTGTAATATGGGTTATTTTGACAACCATAAGTTTCGATTTCAAAGACATCTCCCCACTATTTATTAGTGAACATCTTGAGAAGATGTATGGTGTCCAAAGTAAGATAGTATGACTATCAAAAAATTTTTGTTTAAACTTTATTCTAAATAAAGTAATCCTAAAGATCTATTTTTGTGCTTAAATTTTATTCCAATAATATATAATATAGATCAAATCTAAATACCTGTGTATCCACACTGAAACTAACATTTGCTGTCAACTCCTTGACCAATGGACATTTGATCTAAATTGAGAAACCTCTTGCAACTCTTTGCACACTATAAAATTCTTCTTCAAGAATCAGGCTCACATACATATGTGTGTAGAGGTCAAGGAATAAGATCCTTGTGTTTTATTCTCATATATTTCCTATACTATTGGCATACATATATATAGTATGAGATTTGTTACTGATTTTAAATTTGAATCTAAATTCAAATTTAAATCATATCTTGAAATTCTAAATCTGAATCCTTCAAATTTATGAATCATATCATAACTCAATTTGAAACAAAATCGGTTAGAATCTCATCCAAATTTAGAAATAGAATAATTAATTATTCTCAAATCTCATTTAATATTCTCAATTATCATACTATTATTATATTCTTGGTGCTAATAAAGAATATAATAATATTTTATTTTGAATTAATTTATAATTATTTATTTGATCAAATCAAAATAATAACTAAATAATTCTATAGCAAATATTAGAACACTCGTTAGTGTGTGACCCCATAAGTTCAATACTAAGCGGGTAGTAAATTAGTCATACTAAATTTACTAATCAAAGTTGGCGTCTAGCAACACTCCTCAATGACCCGATCGTATGAAGTAATATATTTTTACTAAGAACCTTAGAAGAACAAAATATATTTTCTTCCATCTTTCCAACTCTTGGTTAACCCTTAGAGTATGGTTTAATTGTCAAACTCTAACTTGTTATCATTATTATAATGAACTGTGAATGATTTAAGAAAATCATTTCTTCATTCATTCAATCCCTTTGGCCAAGGTTTTATTTATCTCAGTCATTATAATCATAGAGGTCAAACTTTTTACCGAGAGTTGACGGATTTTTTATTGACTAATCATTAATTGTACAAGTATTTAAATTATACCCAATATCCATTCAACTAGCACCCTAGGGTATTAGGTGTCCAGAATCAAAGTATAATAAATACATTGTTAATTGCTATGACAGTCGCAGGTCAAAGGAAACTCTATTACTATATTCATCTTGAAAATATTCTATTGACAAATATGCGGTAATTATAACTATTAGAAATTCTCAGAGTAAGTCAATTCAATGATCATATCTCTATATGCATCATCTATATATATAATTTAATAAATGAGATCTATTAATCTTCATCCAATGAAGACCAATATATATTTATCTCTCAATATTATAATCACTATCACAATGATAAATTTCTACATTTATTAATCAAGGACCTTATTATATAATATAATAACAATGACAAATTATTTGACACATGATTGATTGAATTGTGGTCATACTCATTTTTCCCAATAATCTTCCACTTGCACGAGAGCCAATCATGATAAATTGGATCTTGGGCATACTATTATCTCAATACAATTAACTATCAATGTTTAAAAATATAAGATAAAATATATTGTTAAATTACTAAATTATAAAAAATTGGGTTAATGGCTAAAAATAATAACAAAAAAAAATAAATTTTAACTATCCTCTAATATTTTTCTAATTTTAATTGTTGCATCAAATAACAGTTAAAAAATATAGTATGATAGTTAATTAGTTATTACTTTATCTCAACATGACACTAATAATGATGTGACAAAAATAAGACTACAGATTAACCAACACAAGTCACAAATACTAAATTAGAGAATAAATTTTAAATAAATCGAAATTGATTTGCAAATATAAGTTCATCAAGTATTAACCCATTATTTCTCCTTCACCTTTTGTGCAATTCTCAGTTTCTTAAAGAAAACAGTGCGACTCCACCATGTTATTCCTTTGTTAATTAATAAAATAAGAACGTGCAATCCATGTTACCTTAATGAAAGGTCAAACTTGGTGGGAATGGTGAAACTTGAAAGCCCTATAATTTATTGAAAGTCAAACTAGGCTGGATGGATCATAATTAATGATTCACCAAACTTATTTAGTGACATTCAAATCATAAATAAATGAGCCACTTTTCTGCCATACATAATAGTACGGACTACTGCCACCACTAATTTTCAGATTTATGTACCTTTCAGTGCAATTAGGCAGAGCAGGTTTAGCTCCCTCCATAAAAATTTAATGATATTACTATTAAGTTTGTGAAAAACTGAAAATGAGTTAAGTCAACCTAACAAATTAGATTAATGACTCTGTTGGAAATTTGATTAAGATATTTTGTACCTTTGATAATGTGGATCTCATTAGAATAAGGAAAAAACTCAAAATAGTCTCTGATAATTATTTCAAAAGATAACAAAATTTTTGATAAAAAAAATTAATTTTATTCCGGACAATTATCTCGAAAAAATAATGAGATTTCTGTACAAAAAAAAATAATGTTATTTTTTTTAATACAAAAACTAATCAATCTTAAAAAAGAAGATCAAAAACTAAATTTAATATTTTTTTAGAGTCTTGTTGTTCTTTTCGAAATAATTATCGGGGCCAGATAGAATATTCACTCTTAGAATAAACGTATTTGGCCATAAACGTTAAGCTGTATCACAAAAAGAAAATAAACAATGCTAAATAATGTAAATAATGAGTAATGTTTTATTATGTGTGTTGTTTTATGAACAAAATATGCATTACTTTAATGTAGTAATTATTTGATGAGGACAAATCTACTTAATTAAATTGTCTGGAATTAGAAAATCCATATTTAATGATAATAAAGAAGTTTGGCACATGGTTGCCCTTGGCCCGTACCAAATTGTACCAATATTATTTTCTTTTAAAAAAATATTTATTATTTTGTAACATCATAAATTAAAATACAGGTATAAGAAATAATCACATTATAAAAAACCAATGTAAATGATACATTAATTAGTTAAAAAATATACATTAAAAAACAAATTAAAAAATATATATTTATAGATATCTTAATATATATTAAGAATAAATTAATTAATAATTCATAACATTTTAGAGATTTTTTTGCGCATTAATATCTATATAATAATATCATTGCTTTTATTTTTATCTTATCTTATGTCAGAACAATATCTTCTTATGTTAAGACAAATCTTATCTCCATCATTGTGGCATTATTCTAGTGACAGAACCACCTAAGTTGGACAAAAAATCTAAAATACTAACTTAACAAGAAGTACAGAATTATTTTTTTGAATTATTCTTCACATACAAGTTATTTACACATATAAGTTTATACAAGTCATTTATATTGTATTGTTTAAAAATTTTTGGTGTATATGTATTGATAAATTTTGTATAATTTAAAATTATTTCTCTTCTTTCTTGTATTATAAAAGTGAATTTTATTGAATTAGAGTTAACTTGTATAAATTTGTATACCAAAAAGATTTGTATGTGTAGCAAGGTCTCTATTTTTTTACTTTCAAAACTTTAAGGTTAGACTCTTCTAAAGTAAAGAGTTTGATAAAGTAAAAATACGATAATATAATTAATCATTAAATCAAAATATCAAAACTCACGAATGATTTAATCGATAGATAATGAAGTCTTTTTGTATTCTATCCATTTTTTTTTAAAGATTTTTTTTCTAATTTTTAATACAACCTCCACTTCAGCTTAACTTCTTAGATATTTATTACTTTCAAATCTGTAAGATATCTCGGATTTATATATATTTAAAAAATGTTACTCCTTGGATTTTTTTCCTTAATGAATTGCATAAAAAAAATTATATTCTTGCTTTCGGAAACACACGAGATAGAGCGACTAATTAATAAGAGAAGTGAAGTGTTTTTGATACACATGAAATGGACCACTTAGATAAATCCAAGCTCTAAAACTCGGATACTACTCAAGTTGAATCTTTAAACTTTTTAATTTCAACATCCATCACAGGTGGTCCAATAATATATAGTGTTTTTTTTCTTTCTACGTGTTGACATTTGTTCACTGATAATAAGATATGAATTTGATTAACATATATTGGCACTTGATGATAATAAGTAAAATATGAATTTATTTACGTATAAAATGTACATGTATGGGAAATAAATATAAGAGGAATGCTGGGGTTCAGTAATTTTGGTGTTTTGTAATTATTAATTGGTCATTAATAGTATTTTTAATGGTGTGAGATTACATTTAATAGTAGAAAATTATTCACTTTTGTTTTGATGATTAAGTGCTGGACAGAAAATACAAAATTTACTGTCCCTAGACTTTTCCTAAATATAATAAAGAACAAAAAACACTGTCATTTACATAGAATAAAATATTATTTTTATCCTCAATATTTAGGATAAATTTTAGTTGTGTCTGTAACGTTTAAATTATCGTATTTGTATTCTTAATATTTATAAAAGTGATTTAATGTTATTATACCGTTGTTATACTAATAGATCAGATTGTTTTTTTTTTATTATTCTTATTTGAAAGTATCCATTCTCAATTTGGTATCACTTAAATAGATTCGATTTTAATATTATACTTACTATTCATATATTTTCAGATTCAATTATGCCCATAAAAAATGAATTATGTAAATATTACAGGAATTAATTTTAATTTTTAAAGAGCTATTATCTAATATGGATTATCGGTCTTATCTCAAATATTTGTATTATAATTTTAAGAAGAGATTTTTAAAATTCTAACTAAAATATATGATATATAATTAATAGCAGAATAACATTAAATTACTTTTACAAATATTAAGAGTCCAAATAAAACAATTTAAATATTAACAAGACAAATAAAATTTATACCAAATTTGGGGGAAAAAATACTTTATTCCTCTGTATATTTAGCTCGAGAATGTTCCATTTATATACTTTCAATATGAAGCCACGTGGCAGTATATGAGAGGTTCCAACTCATATATTCACGGTTAAACATTTTGTTTGAGATTCACGAGAGCGTAAACCCGTAAAAACCCCTTAACTGAGGAAAAAGATCCTCTCCAAATTTTTTAACAATTGATAGAATTCAGTGTGATTTATCACCTTTGATTCTATGAATGGGATCAGAAATAAATAAGAGAGAGAGCGCAATGAATGGTTAGATTAAACACTGGATACCATCCAGTTTTTTTCTCATTGGAGAGGATCTACTCCCCTTAACTGACAAATGGGGTCCACAGAGCATGTTGTTAACTTGTTATAACATGTAAGTGTCCAAAACAACTAAAAACGTTGAAAAAACAAATAGAAAATGAAATATCCCAAAGTGATAATATGACACAAGAAAATGAAATAAAGTCCAAGAGTATTATTGTTTTCCAATAATTGCATACAAATGTAAGCATATCAGATGCAACTATACAAATACAAAGACTATACAAATTTGTAGCAAAGAATGTTGTTAGGCCAAATGGCATTTACATACACAAGTACACAACACTATTTCATTTATTTAACATGACAGGAGATCAAGCTCAAACCCAGCTCAGAAGCATATATGAGACCGTGTTTTATAATAATAATAATATAATAATAATAATAAGAAAAAAGGATTATTTTTGTCTCTAACATCAATTATATTAACAAATCAGATTATATTTTTTAATTTTATTATTTGTGTTCAAGTTTAATTATATTTATAAAAGAGTAAATTATGTAAATATTACAGGATTAGTTTCAACTTTTGATGAGATATTATTCGAAATGGATCATTAATTCTGCCCCTGATATTTGTATTCTATCTTTAAAAAAAATATTTTCCAGAACTCTAACTAAAAGCCCATGATATGTAATTGACGACAGAATAATATTGAATCACTTTTACAAACGTTAGGGATACAAATAGAATTTATTCTAAACATCATGGATAAAAACGATATTTTACTAATAATAATAATAATAATAATAATAATAATAATAATAATAATAATAATAGTGTGATACTGTGATCCTTCCAAAATATTTTCATATGATCATGGACTGGTTTAGGTTCATTAATAATGGGCTGCTTTTTTTTTTAGCTTTTTTTTTTCTCTTACAAATAAAGGTATATACGTTTTTTTTAAAAAAAAAAACAAAAAATTAACTAAGTTGGGTTGTTATAGTGGTTAACTCACTAGTCCGCTTAAGTAAGTGTCCGGGGTTCGAATTCCGCCTTGTGCATGCTGCAATCCATTGGCCAGTGACAAACCCTTAAATGGAGCTTAGTACCGCGATGGATTAGTTCTTGACCTACTGGGTTGGAGGATACCGTGGGAAAAAAGAAAAAAAGTTATACATTTTTGTTAGGTTATAAATCAAATAAAAGTAGTTTTTTCCATTTTTTAGTTTTGCTTAATTCTGTTCTATATTTTGCTTAAAAAAGTATTTCTTTCAACAACAATAACAACAAATCCAATGTTAAACTACCTTAGTTTTCAAAATTTAATACTCCGTTATTAAGCTATTTGATAATTCATCAAAGTTAAATATCATATCATTATATATAATTCCATATCAACATGAAAGATTACATTTTCTTTTTCTTGTATTATTTAGATGATTAATTATTCAATTCAAAAACGCTGATCACTTTCTCTCTCCTCACTTGTGTAGTTTCTCTCTTTCTCTCTCTTTCTCTTTCTCTCTCTTTCTTCATCCTTTGTCTCATTGTTTCTTCTCAATCTGCAAGGCGCATCAACATTTTCGTTATTCAGCTTCGTCTTCTTCCGCTTCTTCTTCTTTTCGTCCTTTTAAAGCACACTATTTTTGCCGTCTTCGACATGGACGGCGCCATTCACATTCGGTGAGCCCAATTTTCCTTTTCCTTTTTTTGTTGTTGTTTTTCAATTTTTGTTCTGTTTGCGCGTAATGCAGCATCTTTGAAAATTTCGCCTCTTTTCATGCGTGGATCTTCCACTCTCCGTGTTCGAATGCGTGATTATATCGTTGCTTTAGCTCAATTTTCTTTATTTTGAAAACAAGAAGAAAAAGACTGTGAAAGCAACGTTCATCGTTTGATTGTTTCTTGAGCTGTTTTGGATAATTGTTTGTGATTGACGCATTTGGACATTGCATCAGCTCCTCAATTTTGATTTCAACTGGATCCGAATTGAATTGATGGTTCTTTTTTGCGTTTCCAAGCATGGATTTACGTTTTCTTGTGTTATGATGAATTGGACGTGTTATACAGATTCATCGTGTTTCAACTTTCATATACTGTAGTTAATTGCTTTCGTTTCTGTGTATTGATTTGATTCTTTCAGGTTTTAGAAGAGTAAATTGGGGATAGGGGTAGGGGACGTTTGATTGTTCCCTAGAGGCAAAGAATCTTAGCTTTTTCTTCTTGGTGGGGTATGTGTCAACTGTGAAAAAGCTGCCTTGAGCTGAAATCAGGGTAGAATGACGAAAGGGAGGATCAGGGCAAGGATCCGCAGGAGCCACCTTTATACATTTGGTTGCCTTCGGCCACAGACCACTGAGGAAGGAGGGCCTCATCCTCTCCAGCTCCATGGTCCCGGGTATTCGCGAACTGTGTATTGCAACCAGCCACTAATTCATGAGAAGAAATCCCTATTTTACTGCAACAATAACATATCAACTACCAAGTACAATGTCCTCACATTCTTGCCTAAGGCACTCTTTGAGCAATTCCGAAGGGTGGCTAACATATACTTCCTTTTGGCTGCTTGCCTCTCAGCCTCTCCAATTTCACCTTTCAGCCCTCTGAGCATGATTGCTCCTCTGGCATTTGTTGTGGGTCTTAGTATGGCGAAGGAAGCATTGGAGGATTCCCGCAGGTTCCTTCAGGATGTCAAGGTTAATAACCGGAAAGTTAGTGTCCATAAAAGTAATGGTGAGTTTGTCCCCAGGTCTTGGCAGAGAGTTATGGTTGGGGATGTTGTAAAAGTAGAGAAGGACCAATTTTTTCCAGCAGACTTGCTTCTACTGTCATCAAGTTATGAGGATGGGATATGTTATGTGGAAACAATGAATTTGGACGGCGAAACCAACTTGAAGGTGAAAAGATCTTTGGAGGCAACCCTGTCTCTGGATAATGATGGAGCCTTTTGGGATTTCTCAGGAACAATACATTGTGAAGACCCAAATCCCAATCTCTATAGCTTTGTTGGCAACTTTGAGTATGAACGTCAGGTTTATCCCCTTGATCCTAGTCAAATTCTCCTTCGTGATTCAAAGCTTAGGAATACTGATTATATCTATGGGGTGGTCATTTTCACTGGTCATGATAGCAAAGTCATGCAGAATTCTACAAAATCCCCGTCAAAAAGGAGCACAATAGAGAAAAAGATGGATCATATAATATACACTCTCTTCACCGTCCTCATATTGATTTCATTTATTAGTTCAATAGGATTTGTTGTGAAGACCAAGTTCCAAGTCCCAAAGTGGTGGTATCTGCAGCCGGATAACATCGAATACCAGTATGATCCTAAGAAGATTATGTTGGCTGGGATGAGCCATTTGATTACTGCACTGATTCTTTATGGATATTTGATACCTATCTCACTTTATGTTTCAATTGAGATTGTGAAGGTATTACAAGCGTCTTTCATTAACCAAGACATTCAAATGTATGATGAAGAAACTGGGACACCAGCAGATGCACGGACATCAAATTTAAATGAAGAATTGGGTCAGGTAGACACTATCCTCTCTGATAAGACTGGAACTTTAACCTGCAATCAGATGGACTTTTTGAAGTGCTCCATTGCTGGTACTTCTTATGGTGTACGCTCCAGTGAAGTTGAACTTGCTGCTGCAAAGCAGATGGCTTCTGATATGGAGGAGCAGGATACGGAATCAGATCTCTCTAATTTCCCCATGATTAAGGGTAGAGTTCCACGACAAAATGTTAGAAGAGCAGAAGAAATTGAACTTGAGACTGTTGTAACTTCCAAAGGAGATGAGGATAAAAGGCCTGCAATAAAGGGGTTTGGTTTTGAAGACAGCCGCCTCATGAATGGTAACTGGTTGAAAGATCCCAAAGCAGATATCATGCTATTGTTTTTCCGGATATTATCAGTTTGCCATACTGCCATTCCTGAGGTGAATGAGGAGACTGGCATTTGTACATATGAAGCTGAGTCACCCGATGAAGGGGCTTTTCTTGTAGCAGCAAGAGAATTTGGTTTTGAGTTTTTCAGAAGAACTCAATCGACTGTTGTTGTACGTGAAAAGTTTTCTGCCTCAGGAGGAGTGGTTGAAAGGTGAGGTGACATGGATAGAATGTATTTTGGTTACCTTTTTCCTGCTTTCCAACTTTGATTTTTGCTTTAGAATTCTTTCAATTGTTATTTGAGTGTGACTTATGTTGCATTTTCTTAGCCTGATTTTATTTGTTTTGGGTCAATTATACAGGGAGTATAAAATATTGAATTTGCTAGATTTTACTAGCAAAAGAAAGCGAATGTCCGTGATTGTTCGTGATGAGGAGGGAAACATTATTCTTTTCTGCAAAGGAGCAGACAGGTTAGCTCACTTAATTTTCTCAGTTACTATGTTGGACAGCCGATGCACAAGCATCCAGCCTTAGGAGGGTCCGGGAAGGGAGTTTGGGTATATAATCGCAGCAACGTGTTATTTCGAGAGAAGTTGCTTACATAAACACACAATTACGGCGTGAAAGGATTTTCAGCATTTATCTTTAAACTTGACTTCCTTTTTTCTCCTGCTTGTTCTTGCAGCATTATATTTGATCGATTGTCAGAGAATGGAAAAATGTATTTGGAGGCTACTACTAGGCACCTTAATGAATATGGAGAAAATGGTTTGCGAACACTTGCTCTTGCTTACAAAAGGCTTAATGAGCAAGAGTACACTGAGTGGAACAATGAGTTTCATAAAGCCAGGACTGCTGTTGGGACTGACAGAGAGGCATTGCTTGAGGAGGTATCGGATCTTATGGAAAGGGAGTTGATTCTTATTGGTGCAACTGCTGTGGAAGATAAACTGCAGAAAGGGGTAGGCTGCATCTTCTTTTGTAGTCATCATTATTTTATGCTTTTCTATTTTTCAAACACTCAAATGTGGTCGCTCTTTCAGGTGCCTCAGTGTATTGATAAACTTGCTCAAGCTGGTCTCAAGATCTGGGTATTGACAGGAGATAAGATGGAAACTGCAATCAACATTGGGTCTGTCTATTGCAAATTAAATAGCTGCATGACTCTTTTCCATTTTTTTCTCGAAATGATTCAGGTTGAACTTAACATACCTCTATACATGAGCTCAATAAATTTTTGTTTCTGTGGTGCAGTTTTGCTTGTAGTTTGCTTCGACAGGGCATGAAGCAAATCTGTATTACTCTGGATTCAGATGCAGTAACCAATGATCGCCTAGAGGTACTTCTTATTTTTTAACTTCATTTCAATAGAGTAAATAAATTCGCTTTTAACTTGTGGACATTGGGTTTCATCTGATATAGACCTAGTCCTTGTAATGCCGCAGGTGGTCAAGGGCAACATCTTGAATCAAATCACCAATGCCGCACAAATGATAAATATGGAGAAGGATCCCCATGCTGCATTTGCATTAATTATTGATGGGAAAACTCTAACATATGCTTTAGAAGACGACATGAAGCATCAGTTTTTGGGATTAGCTGTTGACTGTGCATCTGTCATTTGCTGTCGTGTGTCTCCCAAGCAAAAGGCATTGGTAAGACATCTTTTTATTTGTTTATTCATCTGTACCTTGTTGGGCTCTATTTCGGCTATTTTATAGCGCATTTCAATAGTTGATCACTATAAATGATGTTACTTGTTCAATTAGTGGAGTAAAAATTGTGCAAAACTATAATGCTTTATGTTAGACAGGAAAAACTAGTTATGTATGCGTGGTATGTTTTGTTTGTGCATAACTACACACCTGTAGGTTGAGATTATCCAATCTTAATGCTTTTACAGTGACAACTGAAGGAGCAGAAAGCTTCGCCGTGTACTGTTTTTTAGTATCTTAATCCCGTATTCTTTTGGCATCAGGTGACAAGGTTAGTGAAAGAAGGAACTGGAAAGACCACCCTAGCAATAGGTGATGGTGCCAATGATGTTGGTATGATTCAAGAAGCAGATATTGGTGTGGGAATCAGTGGGGTTGAAGGTATGCAGGTCAGTAACTGCTTTCTTTTCTTTCAAAAAATTATATGCATCAGACAACTTTCACTACATATGATATCTAATGTAACATACTCTCTTTCCTGACGCTATACCATATGCTTCTTACCCAGTTCAGTAATTACGTTATGAACCTTATGTATATTAGTCTAGTTAAGACTCGTTAATTGTTATTTTCATCCATAAGAACACACAATTTATCTGTTTTGGAGTATTTAACATTTCTGGAAGTTTGTTGAACTGAAGCTTGGAAAATCCTCTTTCAGGCTGTGATGGCTAGTGACTTTTCTATTGCCCAATTTCGGTTCTTGGAGAGGCTTCTGGTTATCCATGGACACTGGTGTTACAAGAGAATTGCACAAATGGTAATTATTGACTAATATTCATCTTGAATCTTAGTCTTCAGTCAGAAGTTGGATATCTTGACTGTCTCGTCTGCTGTCCATCCTGTGCATGGATATTAAAGCATGTAACGTCTTTAGCATATTGTATTTCTATTAAATATTTTCCTAATTTCTCCTCTACCATGTTCTTTTATGCATGCCAGATATGCTATTTCTTCTACAAAAATATAGCATTTGGGCTCACCATATTCTATTTTGAGGCCTTTGCGGGATTCTCTGGTCAATCGGTTTATGATGACTGGTACATGATATTGTTCAATGTTGTTCTCACATCATTGCCTGTCATCTCACTTGGAGTTTTTGAACAAGATGTTCCATCAGAAGTTTGCTTACAGGTTTGTTCTCTTGAAATGCCTCCAATATAGTCCACATTTTCATCCGTGTTTGGAAGATCCTATTCTTATGAGCTGTTTCTTTTTCCAGTTTCCTGCACTATATCAACAAGGACCCAAAAATTTGTTCTTTGACTGGTATAGAATATTGGGATGGATGGGCAATGGTCTCTATTCGTCTCTCATTATTTTCTTCCTAGTTATAATCATCTTCTATGATCAAGCATTCCGGATAAATGGCCAAACTGCGGATATGGCTGCTGTCGGTACAACAATGTTCACTTGCATCATCTGCGCTGTCAACTGTCAGATTGCGTTGACAATGAGCCATTTCACATGGATCCAACACCTCTTTGTGTGGGGTAGCATAGCCACATGGTACCTCTTTCTCTTGCTATATGGCGTGCTTCCTCCGAAATATTCCAAGACTGCCTACCAGATATTGATTGAAGTTCTTGCTCCGGCTCCTATTTATTGGACAGCAACACTTCTGGTAACAGTTGCATGCATTCTTCCTTATCTTGCCCACATATCCTTCCAAAGATGTTTTAATCCCATGGATCATCACATCATCCAAGAAATCAAGTACTACAAGAAGGATATCGAAGATCGACACATGTGGACGAGGGAGAGCTCCAAGGCGAGACAAGAAACGAAGATCGGATTCACGGCAAGAGTGGAAGCCAAGATTAGACAATTGAAAGGGAGGCTGCAGAAGAAGCAATCTGCATTGGGGGTTCCATCACCAACTTACACATAATAATATATAATTTTAATAGTTTTTCAATTCTTTCAGGCTCTGCGGGGTTGGGTTCTTTAGTTTTTGCTCTTAGCCTCATTCAAATTCTTTACATGTTTGCATTGTTTGCTTCAAGGGGGGAATGGAGCCGTTTTGTATGTAACATATTTATGTAGAAGAAACAGTCAACATGTTAGTGAATTGCATTCTGAGTGATCAACCTGTAATTCTCCCCAAATGTTTCAAGTCATCTTGAAGAAATGAAGCTAAGTAGTGATCCACTATGGCAGAGTAAATTTAGGAATATATTAGGTCCAACATATTAATGTATCAATATGTACTCCCTTCTCATCTAATCTAATTCTTATTCTTATATATATGTGCTAAGATGCTCTTTCTTAATAAAAACAAAATCTCAAAACACGCAATTGTTTGAAATAGTATAGTTTTGATTTGTCATCAAAATCTTGTCCTTCATATTTTATGAAAGAAAACATTTAACTGCTCAAAATATCAAAGTTTATACGGTTGGTAGGAATTATTATACATAGTGTGAATGCTCATCTTGGAATGGGTAGCCCGTAGCACTCCATCTTTTTTTGATCAATTTTCTTTTTTGTTAAATGAACAATATTTGTATCACTTGAAACACTCTACATTTTTTTTTTTTTACTTTTAGACAAAGTATATATGTCTTATATTTTTTCCGCCAAAAAACAAGAGCAATACAGGTTACAAAGTGTTACACATAACACTTCTCTTTTACTAATTTGTTACCTTAGCAATTGATTATGTCCTATCGTGCTTTTAGAGCAAGACCCTAGGGATGACTTAAGAATCACTTGGATATGTTCTTATATATCTTTTGAGAGGAAGGTAATCAATTCTTCATGTTCTTTGTTACATTGCATTTTTTTTCCTTTGTTATATATTATTATTATTATTATTATTATCTTCCATCTATGTAAAACTTGGATATATATAGTGCCATATTGTAAACTGTATTTTTTATCATAACAGAAAGTGGTTTGCTTCTTTGTGAGTCTCTTTCTGCACGCTGGCTAGCTTTCCCTCAGAATTTGCTTCATATTTTTTATTGATGATGAATCAGATTATGCTTAATTATTTGAAGAGGCTTTCTCATGACCTTATCAATTGTCACTCGTGAAGTTTTATATATGCTCTAAACATTTCAATGGTAATCTCAAATTGCCACTCCTCCACATGCATGTTGTAAGTGAAAATATTAATGTGTACTATTCTATTTTATGATAGGATTAGATGTTTGATCATATCATAGGCTATGTTAGTATGTTAGTATGTTACATTGTTACTGAAGTCACATTTGTAGGGTGTTAGTCATGCCTTTTTTTTTTTGTAACACTTTTTTATATAAATATGCATGGGAGAAACTTTAATTCCAGGAATACGCAAGACTTGAATTATTCACCGAAATACGCATGGCCAACTCAATGCCACCGGCCACGAAATGGATTTTCAAACCAATTCGCAGCAAGCGACCACGAAATGGGGGGAAGCAGCAGCAAAGGTCATCTCAGCTGCACCGACCACGAAATGGGGAAGCAGCCATTTAGTGGCTGGCGCCCACAAAATGGGTATTGCGTGGAGGGCGAGCACGAAATGCTGCACCTCAGGAGTACCGGCCACGAAATGCTTGCTCCTACATACTTGATTCTGCATTGAGCCTAGATATCATGTTTAATATTGATGGTAATAGCTAATGGAAAAATTTAACATTGTATCAATGAAGATCCGGACCTAAGTATTAATTGCTCTCTTATGATTCACTTGTGTTCACCTCTATAATTTTGCAACTGTTAGTTCAGGTTGAGGATTGAATCATGTGCATCTGGAACCAAGGCATGTCGGGAGAAATTGCGAAGGGACAAACTGAATGAGAGGCATGCTATTATTTCAAAATCACTGAAGTGTTACTTTTTCACTCTTGATATAGATGTCATGGGCTGGTTTATAGAAAAGGAAAATGGTTATGATTATGATATGGGATTGAGACTTGGTATTAGCTTTTATAAATCACAACTGATGTTGTTATTGATTTGTCGATTTCTTGCTGGCCAAGGGTGCCTTGCCGCCATGGCGGAACTCCGATACACATGATATTCCGCATCGGACTTCCACTCAGGATTGGGTCTTGTGGGATGTTGATGTCTTGGTGATTCATGTTGTTTATGTTCCTCTACCTCCTCCTCGTAGTCACTCTGAATCTCTCAATTTTGAGTCTGTCTACTCCTTCTGCTGTTGTTGTTAAATCTACTCAATTTTCTAGGCAGTAGGAATGCTTTTGGGGAAAAGTTCTGAAATTTTCATCTCTGATGCCTTTGATTTTTTGTTGACATTATTTCTTTTATTTCTTGATATTACTTTTAGCTCTCAATATTATGCTGATTTTGACTAAATTGGTGTAGTGTGTCTGGATAGTTTCATTGATTTATGAATGAACCTATTAATATGGAATGGAGGGAGCGCTGTAATTTTCTTGGTTAATTGTTTATGATATATCTATATTAGATACATGTAATTGGTTGTTGGATGTTTGTCTGTGCGGTTAAAATTAAATTACTATGTTCCTAGAAATATATCATTTTAGTATTAAATCTGGCTGTGATTTCATACAGGACAAGTATGGTTATCGTAGAGGAAAACATAATACTTTTATTATCATTAGGTGCTGCGGGTTTTTTATGATGTTTTTGTATTGTTTTGTTTGCTGGCAGTTGTCGGATTCATATGTGGACCATTTCGTGTGCGCCGTCGTTGATGTGGTTCACCTCCTATGTGGCAGCCACGAAGTGGAAAAGCTGCTGCTGCTCCCCCCCATTTCGTGGTCGCTTCTGCGAATTGGTTTGAAAATCCATTTCGTGGCCGGTGGCATTGAGTTGGCCATGCGTATTTCAGTGAATAATTCAAGCCATGGGTATTCCCGGAATTAAAGTTTCTCCTATGCTTATTTATATAAAAAAGCCCTCAAATTTTGCATTGAAGATTTTAAAGTTTGGTTGCGTTAGCAATTGCTATTTAGGTGATTGCTGATAGGGGTGTTCAAATCCAAACCGATTCAAATTAAACTGTTCATCCAATCAAATCTAAATCGAACACTGATTAAAACCGTACTAATTCGAATTTGATTGGATTTTATTTTTTACAAACCGCTGGATCGGATTGGATTTCGGATCTACTTTTCATAACCGATCCAATCCAATCCAAACCGCACAATGGACTATAGTATTATTATTTTATTATTATATTTACAATTATACTTATAACATGTTCAATTTGTTATACATTTTTATATTATTCAGTATTATTATTATTTAATAAATATTTTATGTTCAAAATAGTATTTATTTATTTATTTTAACTAACCTATAATTTTATTTCTGGATTGATCTCTGCATACAAGCAATTAAGGCTTACAAGTTCTTTACCCTCAAATGCGCCTCTTGTGGCATCTGTCTTTCACGCGCCTCTTTAACAGACTATTAAATCAATCCAAATCAATTAACGCGCGAATATATAACTCCCAAATTTCAAAAGATTTCGTTTCCTTTTTCGAATTTTTTGCCAAATTTGTTCGATCTCCTTCGTGCGTTTCTCTTTGCCTTTTCATTTGTTGTTTTACGTGCGTTTATCACTGGTTTCTTCTTCGTCATTTACGTACGTTTCTCTCTCTGTACTCTAACTTCGTTTTTTTTCTTTCGATTTTCATGGTTTCTGAATAAAGCTTTGAAATCGTTTTGAAGATAATGGATGATTCAACTTCAGATTGTCAGTTGAACCACGACGAAGTGGATTTTGAATTTGAATCGAACGAAGTTTCTGAGGTTTGATTTAGTTTTAGTTAATTATTGAATCTGAATTTGATGCAGTTAGTTTTTTATGATTGTCTAGCAAAATATTGCGTGAATATTGACTGTGAAATTAATGCGTGAATATTGACTGTGAATTGAATCTAATGTACTAGTTTTGATTAATTTTGTGCATTTTATACCAGACGTTGGGGTGTAGATCAGAACTTTTTGGGTGTATTTTAGTGTAGTTTGGGTGTATTTACAGTTTATGACTTTTCTTATTATTTTAGTTGAGTTGTTGTCGTTTGGATGTAGATCAGGAATTCTTGGGTGTATTTTAGTTGAATTGTTAATTTTTTTATGACGTGCAGAAAGTCTATAGTATATCCTTATTTTTAACATGGTGTATTTTACAGCCCCTCTGTGTTGTTGATGACCAGTTTATTTCCAAGGTTGGAATGACTTTTAACACTCTTGAAGATGATGCAAAATTTTACAAGGACTATGCCAAGGCTGCATGTTTTTCTACAAGAGTTCGGAGCACAAATAAGAAGGGAAACGAAATTAAGAATCAATTGATTACATGTAGTAGAGAGGGAAAATGGAAGTCTAAAATATCTCTGACTGAGAAGACAAATCCCACAACTGGTTTAAATTGTCCTGCAAGAATTTATATACACACATTGAAAGATGTTGGTGCTTGGATCATTTCGAAGGCCGTGTTGCATCATTCACATCCTTACTGTCCAACTCAAGCAGAAATGCTCAAACAGCACAGGGAACTAAGCATGTCCGTTCGTCGTACAATAGAGAATAACGAGAAGCCTAGTATCAGACCAAGCAAAACTTACCAATCATTTGTTGCGGCAGCTGGGGGTCACCGCGAATTAAATTTTATCGAAAAAGACGTGAGGAATTACATCACGAGAGAAGTGCGGAATGTTTTGGAACAAGAAGATGCAAAGAAATTCAGGAAATATTTATTAAGAATGAAAGAGAAGAATCAGAATTTCTTTTTCGAGCTCGAACTCGAGGACGATCAGTCGATTAAGCTAGCTTTTTGGGCCAATGCAAGGAGCAGAGCTGCCTTTGAGTATTTCAGAGATGTTATTTCATTTGAAACCACCTACAATACAAACAAGTAATATGCTGTTCTTGTTTATGATGCTAAATTAATGTTATTTTTATGAATCTGCTGCAGAAGTGTATATTGGATGTTTTTTGGTGTATAAAATCATTATTTGGGTGTATGTAATGATTTTTATTCTGCAATCTCGTAATTTGTTTCAGGTATAACTTGGTTTGTGGTTCTTTTGTTGGGGTCAATCACCACGGTTAGTCAACACTTCTTGGATGCGCTTTGATGAAAAACAAAAAAATTGAAACATTCAAATGGTTATTTCAATGTTGGCTTCGTTGCATGGGAGGAAATGCTCCGAAAGGGATTCTCACCGATCAATGCGCGTCAGTGAAAAGGGCTATAGAGGCTTGTATGCCAACAACAATTCACCGTTGGTGTATTTGGCACATCACGAAGAAGATTCCAAGCAAATTAAAGGGGTACAAGGGACATGCAGAAATTGAACAAGAAATAAGCCAAGTTGTTTGGAACTCTCATAGCAAAGACTCATTTGATAGGAATTGAAATGATTTTCTGCTGAAGTATGGTCTTGTGGACAACAAGTGGCTTTCAGGTAATGTTGTTTAAAATCTGCAGCAGAGGTGTAAATTGCGTGTTTTTGGGTGTAATATAGTTTGATTTGGGTGTATTATGCAGATCTTTACGAAGACCGTCATATATGGGTTCCAATTTATCTGGATCACCACTTCTTGGCAGGGATGAGAAGCACACAAAGGAGCGAGAGCATGCATTCATTTTTTAACAAGTTCATTACACGGAACAGCTCGCTTATCCAATTTGTCAAACAATACGATAATTGCCTCGGAAGCAGGGAGCAAGCAGAGAGAGAATCGGATGCTGCAGATTTTCATACGGTCATACCGTATGCAACAAAATCCTCCATTGAAGCTCAATTTCAACATGTGTACACTCACCAAAAGTTTAGGAAAGTCCAAGCACAATTCATAGGAAAGGCGAATTGCATCACAAGATTAATGAACTCCGCTCTAGGCTATTCAGTATACGAAGTTTGTGAACAAGTTTCCAGCTCAATATTCAACAAGTTTGTGGTTACTTACGACTCAATAGCGGCCCAAGTGAAATGCCAATGCTTATTATTCGAGTCAAGAGGCATATTGTGCTGTCACACCCTAAGTGTGTTAAGCTTTGAACGAGTAACCCAAGTGTCACCGAGATATATATTGGAACGATGGAGCAAGAAGGTAAAGAGCAGCCATAACGAGCCATTGTTGGAGCCAAGAAGCAAGAGGTTTGACGAATTGGTGTTTCGTTCGTAAAATATTTGCGAATTTACATCAGAATCGGAGGAGTTGAGTGCCATTTTGCACCGTGCCTACGATAACGTCATGGTTGAGATGGAAGAACTGAAAGCCAAAAGGAAGGGGTCATGTTCGTTATCTCACGAAGATGCCAACTTGGAATCCGTTAACGAGCTTCAAAGCCCTCCATGGGTTCTAACAAGAGGACGTCCAAAAAAATAGGCAAGGTTCAAAGGTGGACAAACAGATTGTAAATGCCTCAAAGAAGAAGAAAACGAAAGCTTTAAACGAGGTAAAAGTGATGTTCTTTAAATATGTGGTTATTGATGAGCGGATAATTTGTATGCTTTTTGGCATTGTTTTAAGTATGTTTTTAGTATGATTTAGTTAGTTTTTAGCATATTTTTATTAGTTTTTAGCTAAAATTCACTTTTCTGGACTTTACTATGAGTTTGTGTGTTTTTCTGTGATTTCAGGTATTTTCTGGCTGAAATTGAGGGTCCTGAGCAAAAATCTGATTCCGAGACCAAAAAGGACTGCAGATGCTGTTGGATTCTGACCTCCCTGCACTCGAAGCGGATTTTCTGGAGCTACAGAAGCCCAATTGGCGCGCTCTCAACGGCGTTGGAAAGTAGACATCCTGGGCTTTCCAGCAATATATAATAGTCCATACTTTGCCCAAGATTTGATGGCTCAAACCGGCGCTCAAAGTCACCTACAGAAATTCCAGCGTTAAACGCCGGAACTGGCATAAAACTTGGAGTTAAACGCCCAAACTGGCACAAAAGCTGGCGTTTAACTCCAATACTTGTTCTTAATCCGGATGAATGTGATGATCCGTGACAATCATCATCATTCTCAACTATGAACGTGTGACTGACAACCACCTCCGTTCTACCTTAGATTAAGTAGTTATCTCTTGGATTCTTTAATCGGAATCTTCGTGGTATAAGCTAGACTGATGGCGGCATTCAAGAGAATCCGGAAGGTCTAAACCTTGTCTGTGGTATTCTGAGTAGGATTCAATGACTGAATGACTGTGACGTGCTTCAATCTCCTGAAGGCGGGGCGTTAGTGACAGACGCCAAAAGAATCACTGGATTCTACTCCGGTCTGATTGAGAACCGACAGATGGAATGCCGTGCCGTGACAGGGCATTAGGAATCGTTCCAATGAGAGGATGGGAGGTAGCCATTGACAACGGTGAAACCCTACATACAGCTTGCCATGGAAGGAGACTGGCGTGACTGAAGAAGAAGACAGTAGGAAAGCAGAGATTCAGAAGATGGAGCATCTCCAAACCTAAACCTATTCTCCATTACTGCAAAACAGGTAATCATTTCATGTTCTTTTGCTTTTCACAATCAATCCTGATAATTTCTGATATCCTGACTAAGAATTACAAGATAACCATAGCTTGCTTCAAGCCGACAATCTCCGTGGGATCGACCCTTACTCACGTAAGGTATTACTTGGACGTGGGATCGACCCTTGCTCACGCAAGGTATTACTTGGACGACCCAGTACACTTGCTGGTTAGTTGTGCGGAGTTGCAAAAGTGTTATTGCAATTTCGTGCACCAAGTTTTTGGCGCCGTTGCCGGGGATTGTTGAGTTTGGACAACTGACGGCTTATCTTGTTGCTTAGATTAGGACTTTTTGCTTTGTTGGTTTAGAGTCTTTTAGTTGAGTCTAGTTTCATATTCTAAGTTTGGTGTCATTTGCATGCTTTTATTTTTTTTCTTTTAATTTTCGATTTTTGCATGTTCTTAGTCCCTTTTTGATTCATAAAAATTCTAAGTTTGGTGTCCTCTTTGTGTTTTTCCCTTAAAAAAAGTTTAGTGTTCATTGCATATTTTTATTTTTCCTTAAAAATTTTCGAAAACTTTGTGTTTGATTTTCTAAAATTTTAAGTTTGGTGTTTTTTGTTGTTTTTCTCTTTCCTCTTTTAAAAAAAAATCAAATCTTTTTCATAAAAATTTTTCAATCATATCTTTTTAATTGCTGTTTTCAAAATCTTTTTAATTAACTAATTGATTCAGTTTTCAATTTGCTTTGATTCTATTTTCTTTTTGATTTTCGAAATTCTATTTCAATTTTATTTTGTTTTATTTTATTTTTTCGTTTAATTCAAAAAAAAAAAAACAAAATTTATCTCTTTGCAATCATTATCATTTCCCTCTTGTCCATTATGGACTTAAGTGGGGTTGATCAGTCCAAAAGGACTCTGGGATCATATGCTAACCCAATTACAGCTGCATATGGGAGTAGCATCTGTACACCTCCCATCAAAGCAAGCAGCTTTGAACTAAACCCTCAACTCATTATCATAGTGCAGCAAAATTGTCAGTATTCCGGTCTTCCACAGGAAGAACCTACTGAGTTTCTGGCACAGTTTTTACAAATTGCTGACACAGTACATGATAAAGAGGTTGATCAGGATGTCTACAGATTATTACTGTTTCCATTTGCTGTAAAAGATCAAGCTAAAAGGTGGTTGAACAACCAACCTACAGCAAGCATAAAGACATGGAAACAGTTGTCGGACAAATTCCTGAATCATTTTTACCCTCCAAAAAGGATGACACAGTTAAGGCTGGACATCCAAGGCTTTAAACAAGAGGATAATGAATCCCTTTATAATGCCTGGGAGAGGTATAGAGGTATGCTAAGGAAATGTCCCTCTGAAATGTTTTCAGAGTGGGTACAGTTAGACATTTTCTACTACGGGCTTACAGAAAAAGCTCAGATGTCTCTAGACCACTCAGCTGGTGGATCTATACACATGAGGAAGACAATTGAAGAAGCTCAAGAGCTTATAGACACTGTTGCTAGAAACCAATATTTGTACTCTAGCAATGAGTTCTCTCCAAAAGAGGAGGTCATGGCAGTAGTCACTGACCCTAGTCCTCAAGAACAGATAACAGAGCTTAACCAACAATTGCTCCTGATGACAGAACAGTTAGCAAACTTTAAAGAGATGCTCCATGAAACCAAAGTTGCTAACAAGAGCATAGAACTGCAGTTGAATCAAGCAAAACAGCAATTATCTAAACAGATAACAGAGGAATGTCAAGCAGTTCAATTGAGGAGTGGGAAGACCCTGAATAACACTGCTCAAAAGAGTAAAAAGCCAAATAAGGAACAATTGACAGAGGACAACCAAACCACTGTTAAAAATCCCTCTGAGGACAGTAAGAGCCCAGAGAGGAATGTTATTGGCGTTTAAACGCCAGAAAGGGAAGGAAAGCTGGCGTTAAACGCCCATTCCTTGCCCAGTTCTGGCGTTCAAACGCCAGAAAAGGGAGAGAAGTTGGCGTTTAACGCCCAAACTTCACCCATTCCTGGCGTTCAGACGCCTGAGTAGAAGCAGACACCTGAGAGTGCTGACAGTAATCCCTCTAACAAGGCTTCTTCAACCACTTCTGTAAGGAATAAACCTGCAGCATCTAAGGTTGAAGAATATAAAGCCAAAAAGCCTTATCCTCAAAAACTCCGCCAAGCGGAACAGGATAAGCAATTTGCCCGCTTTGTAGATTATCTAAGGACTCTTGAAATAAAGATGCCGTTTGCAGAGGCACTTGAGCAAATACCTTCTTATGCTAA
>NC_029779.3:23643356-23643907 GCF_000817695.3 Arachis duranensis
ACTGACTTTGTGGTGCTGGAAATGGAGGAGCACAAGAGTGCAACTCTCATTCTAGGAAGACCTTTCCTAGCAACTGGACGAACTCTCATTGATGTACAAAAAGGAGAAGTAACCTTGAGGGTCAATGAGGATGAGTTCAAGTTGAATGCTGTGAAAGCTATGCAGCATCCAGACACACCAATTGACTGCATGGGCGCTGACATTATTGACTCTCTGGTAGAAGAGATCAATATGGCTGAGAGCCTAGAATCAGAGCTTGAGGACATCTTCAAAGATGCTCAACCTGACCAAGAGGAACTAGAGGAGGCAAAGGAATTTTCGAAAATTCCTCAAGAGGAAGATAAGCCTCCCAAGCCTGAACTCAAACCACTACCATCATCCCTGAAATATGCATTTCTGGGAGAGGGTGACACTTTTCCAGTGATTATAAGCTCTGCTTTAAACTCACAGGAAGAGGAAGCACTGATTCAAGTGCTAAGGACACACAAGACAGCTCTTGGGTGGTCCATAAGTGATCTTAAGGGCATTAGCCCAGCTAGATGCATGCACAA
>NC_029779.3:23645328-23645950 GCF_000817695.3 Arachis duranensis
TGTGACAGTTGCCAAAGAGCTGGTAACCTGCCTCATGGATATGCCATGCCTCAACAAGGGATATTAGAGATAGAACTGTTTGATGTATGGGGAATTGACTTCATGGGGCCATTCCCACCATCATACTCAAACACTTACATTCTGGTGGTAGTGGACTATGTATCTAAGTGGGTAGAAGCAATTGCTACACCCACTAATGATACAAAGACCGTACTGAAATTCCTCCAGAAAAACATTTTCAGTAGGTTTGGCGTTCCCAGAGTGCTAATCAGTGACGGGGGCACTCATTTCTGCAATAAACAGCTACACCTTGCTATGGTTAGATATGGAATTAGCCATAAAGTGGCAACTCCGTATCATCCACAGACAAACGGGCAAGCTGAGGTCTCTAACAGAGAGCTAAAGAGAATCCTGGAACGGACTGTGATGGCCCGAAGAAAGGATTGGGCAAAGAGCTTGGATGATGCTCTGGGGGCATACAGAACAGCATTCAAGACCCCTATAGGAACCTCTCCATACCAACTGGTGTATGGGAAGGCCTGTCATTTGCCTGTGGAACTGGAACACAAAGCCTACTGGGCAACCAGATTCATAAACATGGATGCACAGTTAGCTGGTGAAA
>NC_029779.3:23646285-23647600 GCF_000817695.3 Arachis duranensis
TCCGACCTCGTCCCAAGGCCCACGCCTGAGGTCGGACCTCGGACAAATAAGCTAAGAAGGCCCATCAAAAGGAACGAAGCCCAAAACCTAAAGGCCGAAAAGGCCTAGGAAAGGCGGTTCCACAAAGATAGAGATAAAACTCCCAAAAGATAAGATAAGATAAGAATATCTTATCCAGGGAAGATCACGGCCAGCTACTATAAATACACTGGAACACCCAGGTATAACTCATACTCTAATTCTACTCAATATCTGCTTGGACCCATGCTAACTTAAGCATCGGAGTGTCATTGCAGGTACAACCACCAACCACTCTGCATATCAAGCTCGGGTCATCAATCCCCCCACCTCGGGCCTCTCTAAGACGACCGAGCTGCACGTTTCAGGTAACCCTCGGAATGGATACCATTCTGGGCGTTTAACGCCAGGAATGGTGCCATTTTGGGCGTTAAACGCCAGAATGGGCACCATTCTGGGTGTTTAACGCCAGGTGTGCAGCATCACTGGGCGTTCAGAAAAACGCCCAGTGAGGAAGGTTTTCTGGCGTTTAACGCCAGCCAGGGTACCTGGCTGGGCGTTAAACGCCCAAAATGGGTGCCATTCTGGGCGTTTAACGCCAGAAAGGTGGGGGGACCACATTTTTGTTTTCAACTCAATTTTTTTCAAACTTTCCTCTTTTTACCCATACTCTTCTACATAAATGCACTTCAACCCTTCATCATTCACTTTCAAATCTTCACAAATCAAAACCATTCTTCAAATCTATTTCAAAATAATCCCAAATCTTCTTCAAAAACTTCACAAATCAAAACCATTCTTCAAATCTATTTCAAATTAATCCCAAATCTTCTTCAAAAACTCACCCTTTTCTCAATTTCTTTCCATATCTTCTCAAATTTCCTTTCAAATCTCTCTTTTATTTTCGAAAATTCTCCTCCCCCCACTCTATAAATGAATGTTTCTCACCCCTCATTCCTCACACCATTCGAATTTCCTCTTCCTCTCTCTCTCTTCTCTTCTTTCTTTTCTTTTTGCTTGAGGACAAGCAAAACCTCTAAGTTTGGTGTGCTTTTCCGTGATCATTAAGCCAAGATTCATCAGGATCATGGCTCCCAAGGGAAAACAAACCAACTCAAGAGGAAAGAAAGAGACTAATCCAAAGAATCTTTGGAATCAAGAGAAGTTCTTAACCAAAGAACATGAAGACCATTATCACAAAATAATGGGTCTGAGGTCAGTGATCCCGGAAGTCAAATTTGATCTGAAAGAAGATGAATATCCGGAGATCCAAGAGCAAATTCGAAACAGAGGATGG
>NC_029779.3:23650046-23659422 GCF_000817695.3 Arachis duranensis
GTTAGTGACAGACGCAAAAGAATCATTGGATTCTATTCCGGTCTGATTGAGAACCGACAGATGGAATGCCGTGCCGTGACAGGGCATTAGGAATCGTTCCAATGAGAGGATGGGAGGTAGCCATTGACAACGGTGAAACCCTACATACAGCTTGCCATGGAAGGAGACTGGCGTGACTGAAGAAGAAGACAGTAGGAAAGCAGAGATTCAGAAGATGGAGCATCTCCAAACCTATACCTATTCTCCATTACTGCAAAACAGGTAATCATTTCATGTTCTTTTGCTTTTCACAATCAATCCTGATAATTTCTGATATCCTGACTAAGATTTACAAGATAACCATAGCTTGCTTCAAGCCGACAATCTCTGTGGGATCGACCCTTGCTCACGCAAGGTATTACTTGGACGACCCAGTACACTTGTTGGTTAGTTGTGCGGAGTTGCAAAAGTGTTATTGCAATTTCGTGCACCAGTTATTGAGTTTAATTTTCTTGTTAATAGTTTTGCTAATATGTGAGTTTATTTCTTCCAGTTAAACCTCTTTGATGCTGGATCAGTGGTGCGTCCAAATTTCAGCCAATATCACAGACATGTTATGAATTATCAGTTCAGGGAACCAGCAGCAGGGGATAGTTTTTTGGGTATATAGTTACAGAATATCGTTGTAAAGATGAGTTTTTTGGGTGTATTTCTGAATTTTCTTGTGTTTGGCATTTTACATTTATATATTTTCAGATGCTGCTGTCTTATGTTAGAAATTATTGTTTTATTTAGTTTTTATGGTTTAAGGGTTTAGGGTTTAGGGTTTAGGGTTTTAGGGTTTAGGGTTTAAGGTTTTAGAGATCCAACATAAGGGGATAGAAGTTTGCGTGTATATTGAACTTGCATTGGGTGTAAAATTTCATGTTTTGGGTGTATATCTGCTTTGATGTTTTCCTTCATATTTTAGAACCTGTAATTTAGACTTTTTGAATACAGGAAAGATAGTCACTAGAAATTTCATGTTTGGGTTTAGGGTTTAGGGTTTTATGATTTAGGGTTTAGGATTTTAGATTTTAGGGTTTTAGGGTTTATGGTTTTAAGGTTTTAGGGATCCAACATAAAGGGATAGAAGTTTGGATGTATATTGAATTTTCTTTGGGTGTAAAATTTCATATTTTGGGTGTATATCTGGTTTGATGTTTTCCTTCATTTTTTAGAAACCTGTAATTTAGACCTTTTGAATACAACAGAGACAGTTTAATTATGAAAAAAAAAATTATAATAAAATTGGATTATATTGGCAAAATTTTACACCAAGTGTTCAAATTATTACAAGACTACATAACAGTTAGATTAATCAGTATCAATATCATTAGAATCTATCTGACAATAAGGACTCAACAACAGTAAGGATGGCTTGGACAATCTTATTACATCACTTCCTCTAATGGCTTCAACTCTGTCTTGATTCATTTCATGGAATAGAATCCGGAAAGCATATTCTACTCTAAAGTGGCCCACCTCGTCCTACAGTTTAAAAGAATATTTTTTTAATCAACCATGTTAATTTGGTAAAGTAATAGAGAGTAAACACAATTACCTGAGTCTAATTGTCCCACTCATACTTTTCCCTTTTAACGTTTTCAGGCTGAATTATTTCAAGCCACTTCTTCATTACATAAATAGCACAATCATAGTTGAAAAACAAAAAATAAATTAGCATATTACATATAGGAAAGATTACTTTTTAGAGTGAAAGATTTAAACCTTATTTTTTGGCCTAAGATGGTTCAATTTCCTGATCCTTTTTCTTGAGAAGTTCCCCTCTAGCATATACCCTCATTCTTGAAATTACATATCCCTTAAAACACAAAACAAATCAAAATATATGAATAAATTAAATAAAAAAATACACCCAAGAAATCACAAACTACCCCTTATGTTGAACAGAAATACACCCAAATATTAAAATACAAAACACATAAACAACTTACAACAAATTTGTTTGGCTTCATTCTGCCTTCAGAGGGACATGTCTTGTGATACGGATCAAGTATATAAAATTTTCTATTTCTTACATCAGCTACCCATAGCCACCAATGCTCTGAATAGCAAATAGGTGCAAAAATCTGAAACATGTCCACATTGAACAGTGTTTTAGTTTAATTGGCACATAAGTAAAGAATTGTGATAAGAAGTTTTAGAAACAAAAACTTACATATTGATGTGATGCTAATTTTTTGAGGTTCAAAAACGGTATAAACATTGGGTAGACCTTAACCCTAAATGGCTTTGGGGTTTTAGGCTGTAAGAATTCGCCACCTGAATGATTTCCAATGGCCATGTTCTGCAACATTTGTGAAACACCAAATGAAATAATTAATACACCCAAATGAATACAAAAAATACACCCAAGGTTGAATTGAAGTACACCTTACCACAATATCGGGGGGAGACAGTATATTTCTTCTTGAAATCTTTTAATGTTTTGTTGGTTTAGGATCAGACACATGGTAGTCACAATCTAGAAAAAATAACCAAAATCAATTTACATGAATTGCAATTACATTTCATGATAAAATCATTAACGTTATTCTAATATTACCTCAGCTTCTATATGTGTATCAGCTTTCAGAGATACAAAGTGGATTTTTGACAAAATGAATCGATCTTGGGCTTTGAGGGTGCACACGGCATCATACTCATTAGTGCTTCCGTTTCCGTATGTCTTCACACCTGTCGCCCAGAGGTAACATTTCTCTTTCATTTCAGCCGAGATCTCGTTGCTCTTCAGAGGAGTTTCAAACTTTTCAAAACTTTCTTCGCCACTCTGCTTTTCAATCTGTGGACTTTTATCTTCTGCATAATCCAATGTTGTTTTCACCCCACTGTTTGTATTTTTTTCCACCAATTTCCCTAATTGTTCGATTAGTTTTGGTGTTTCAGAAGTTTTTGCCCTCTGCCCCTCTTACGTTGCTGCTTCTTCTTGGCTTGAATCCGTCAAGCCAAAGCTGAATGATGGCATCGAACCTTCTTTAGGAATGTAGGATGTTGTCCGTGCCATCATCATCAGTGCAGCAACGTCTTCTGGGGCTGGATTACTACGTGATGACATATAACGTACTATAAGAATAAGAATAGACGAATGATATTCAAAACCAAATTTTTCTTTGCTGAACTTACATTTTGGATGGAGCTGGTGGAACCGTGGGTGTGCTTTCATCAGGTTTTGGGGTTCTGTAGTGCTGCAGGATTAGATAAAACGAATCATATTATAAAAAAACCAGTTACAGATCTTATGTGAAGATATACACCCAAGTAAGTAAAATATACACCCCAACAAGGACAATATACACCCAAACAATAACCAAATATACCCCAATATTATTCCTTATTTTTTTGTTCTTTCTTCATTAATTTTCTCACTTGGAGACTTTGCAGGGGTTGGTTCAATTTCTGGCACAGGGGTTGTCTGGGACAGAGGTACATAAACTTGAATCGAAACTCTAAACAAGACAAAATAAAAAGTTAAGAAAGCCCGTGAAAATTCATGATTATAAGGTTGAAATTTACTTGTAAAACTCACATTGAAAGCGCTTCAGTTTGTGACTGTGTCTCTACGCGCACAACCATCATGTTATGTTCAGCTTGGTCATTGGCTGATTCTTCTACCAGACTCAACCTGAAATACACCTAAAGAAAGTCAAAATACAGCTGAAGCATTCAAAAGAAACACATGCTTTGTTTTTTGAGAACTTACGTAGTTGCAGTTTTTGCTTTTTTTCCTGCCTTTTTTTCTTGAATAAAACATTAAATAACTTTTTTTTCTAAAAAAAATATATACAGAATTAGAAGCAGAAGGTAATAAAAGATAAAAGCAACCGGTATTAGAAAGAGAAATTACATGCTATCCACCGGTTTGTTTATGTTGTTTTGATCTGTGTGTCCTTGAGACAAAGGATCATTCTCACTTCCTAAGTTCACCTCCGGTATTCTAAATATAGAATAGATATCATTCAGTAAAAATATCATACGGTTAAATCAGGATAACAAGATTTTATCAAATAAAGGTTCTTACGTTTCGGATAAGTCATAGTGATCTGCTGTCAATGGCAGCGGAGCTCCCTTCTTCTTGGAAAACCAAAACACCTTAGAATGCGTACTACACACCCAAAAATAACAAACCCCTGTGCAATAGCTTTTTTATTGGTTTTCTTCTTTTTTGATTTCCTTAAGAATTCTTCTAATACTTCAGTTTCAATTTTAGATCTGGCAGTACATGCATAAAAGAACATGTTAACAAATATAATTTTGATAATAAACGGTAATATAGCTTTACAAAGTATCTTACCCATCATATGATTGAGTTTGTTCAGGAGACAAATCCTCAACAACTTGCTTTCTCTTTTTGGATTTTGCCCTGGTAAAAAAAAAGTATGAATAAAAAAAAACAAAATAAAATTGATGATAAAATACTATCCAAAGCAGTGCTTACTTTTGGGGTGTTCTCTGAATTTTTTCTTTGTTTTTTGTTTTTTTATTGGTGATGATTCTTCGCTTCTGAAAGTTAATAAGAAACACTCTGTTAAAACATGAAATTTTGAGAATAAACGGAAAAGAAAATGATGATAATTTCAGAACATTACTTATCATTCGATTCAGTTTCTAAATCGGAATCCTCCTGAATCTTCTTCCTTTTTTTGGATTCCATTTTAGAAGGCAAACAATCATTAGTAAAAAACACCCTAAAAGTGATAAAATACACCCTAAAACTGACAAAATACACCCTAAAAGTGACAAAAACACCCAAGTATATTACTTACTTTTTGGCTGTTCAGGTAGGTTGTTTCCTTTTTGGTTCCTCTGAGTCTTCTTCAGTTTCAAACTCAGAGGAAGAATAGACTTCAGTTTCAGATGTATCACTCTCAGATGATGATGAACTTGCCTTTTTTTTTTCTTTCTTTTCTTTTTCCTTCATTTGTTTCAATTTCTCTTTTGTTTCTGCCATCTTTACAATTCCCTAAAACAGTAAAAATGTTAGTTAACAGCATCCACGTAAATAAAATATACCCAAGGTATTCTGTTCACTTATCATATGTCCATCCATTTCTGCTCTCATCCTTTCAACCAACTGCTCTCTGTTCCAGTTGGCAATCCAGGGTTGTGCAGGTCTTTCTTCTCCTTTCATGTCTTTGTTTTTTGACAGATGGAAATAGACTATCGTCAAGACAAACAGGCAGCCGTTGGTTGATTTTTTCTTTTTCAGATTGTAATTAGTTATGCCCTTGATGATGAAATTCAGCACATGGGCTCCCCAGTTGCCCTCCTTTATTTTGTCCATCTTAAAAATTGGAGCTAGGTGCACATGAGAGATTTTGTTTATTGTTGTTGGCAACAGGAACGCCATCTATATATAGAGGATGAAAATCTTCTTGAACATCAGACGATCCTGTTCATTTCCAACACCAATACTCATCATCTCATCCGTTAGATTTTTTAGAGTTTTTCCCTGGAATCTTCTAAAAATCTGTTTGTTCTCTTCAGAAAGTTCCTTATAACTGACTTTCTCAGGAAATAGATCTCCTACAAAAAAGAAAACAACTTACACTGAAAATCACTTGAAATACACTCAAACATCACTCATATACACCTCAATATCACTCATATACACCTATGTTTGTTTCTTGATTATATGATAGCAGAATAAGATATTACGAAGAATGGAAATATAGAAATTTTTCTGTAATGAGTTACCTGATGCGTTAAGGCCAAGCGCAGCCCCTATTGTGCTGGGTTTAACTCTAAACGAACCGTAACTGATTTTGAGTGTGTTTTTCCCCAATTTAAAGGAGTTAGCCAACTTCTTTAATAGTTTGTGATGCACCCTCATTGGCGAGATGTGCATCAGTCCACCAAAACCTAAATCCCGAACAATTGCTTTCTTTTCCTTGCTCATATTTTCAAATTTTTCACTTAACAATTTGGTTGCACACTTCAAGTCTTTGGTTTGCTGTAAACAAAGCAAAATTAGAGTCATTAGAATAAGATATATTTGTATTAGGAAAAATTGACTTGTTCTAAGACATATATTTGTGCTTACATTGTATTTTTTTCACCTTAGTTTTTGCTTGCCATTTTTACTGCAATGAAAAAGAGATGCTGTCGATAGATAAAAAATACACCGAAAAATCAGAGACATACACCCAAATATCAGCCCATACACCCAAATCCAGTCCCATAACGATTTTGTTTTTTCAATTAAACGAAATTAAATCAGTTCAAAATCATATTCAATTCACCCAAACATCCATAAAATGATACTACAAGGTCAAGCCCAATTAGAACATTACCAGTTAGACTTCAATACTCCTATAATATATATATATTTTGGATTATATGACATTATATGAGTTCAGAAATATATTTAAGTTCAAAATGCCACTAGAAGCAACAGTCGCATGCCAAGTCCGAGATATACACCCGACAATCGGCCATATACACCCAAAAATCATTTAGAAGAGGAAGAGTCTTTCATGTAAGCATGCACAAATCTACTTAAAAAACATGTAAACATCCACAAAACATGTACCAAAACAGATCAAAACACACGTTAAAGCATTCACTAGAAGTACGCGAAATAGCGTAAATGAAGAACAGTGTCATCAGAACAGTAATATGAGATCTAAACCAAGAACAGTGAAACAAAGAGAGAAATACTGACGATATAGTTCTTCGATTTCATATAACAGAAACGTGAAAAGCTTAGAAGAACAGTAAAACAGTACCTTGAATAATGTTTCTTCCTTCTTCCTGGTGATTTTTTATGGAGATTTGTATCTTTTCTTCTTGATTCCTTCTACTCTTCGCGAGGAGTTGGAACGTTTCTTCATAATCGTAGTTTGTTTCGAATGTCGCTTGAATCCTGACGGTTTGGGTTTTGATTGACGAAGAAGAGGAAGAGTTTGTCATAATGAACGTGTTTTGGAAAAAACACAACGGGTGATTAAGGCGCGTACGTTGTACGCTCGATTCTAAAGGAGTGGTGCGTGTGGTTTTTTTTTTTGACTTGGGCCAACTTGTATAGCTTGTAAGCCAAAAAGACTTATATATGTAGCGGGCCCATTTTCCCAATAGATTGGTTCTATGAAAAAAATAGATTGTTTAAATTTAGTAATCAATTGAGTCCGTATATTAGAGAAAAATATGTTCATCCAATTGATTGGATGATTCTTCCAATAAATTATTTGGTTGAAAATTACAATTTCTTACGAATTAAAAAAATATATACATGATAAAATACCAAGAGTGTCCACGATCCCAAATCGATGATCGCAGAGGGTGCAAGAGATTCATAAAAACAATTATAATTATAGAAATTAGATAATTAAAAAATAACTTGATGATAGATTATAAAATTGTTAATATTAAGATTGAAGATATAAAGTTAGGATTCCAAACTCAAAATAAAATTAAAAAATAAATTAAAAATAGATATTCCTATAATATCAAATTTTAATGATAAAATTTTAAAAATAAAATACATAATAATAAATTAAAAAAATTAAATAAAAATAGAATTTGTTGATTTCATTATCTGGGGTCGAATTGTTAGTAGAACACTTTGCTATCAAATTGATGGGAAAGTGAATAAGAAATTGCTTTGTTGTTCATCAATTCACGTTTTACTTGTTTTATATTGTCATGTTTATTTGTTATGGATGCTGGAGCATAGTTACTCTTTTGATATAATATGCCGTCGGTATTTTTCCAATGTAGCTGTGAGGGATGAGCATTTTAAGACCAAATAACACAAGAAGCGGTATGATACTTTTGCTTGTGTTTTCCTATTCTTTGCATCCTTTGATTTGGGAAGAATAATCCTACTATTCACTGGTGAAGAATCCCCTTTTATAGTAATGGTTATGGTGATTAGATTGAATTATTGGTTTTAGTTTTTGTACTACTCTTGCTTTGAAGTGTTCTGTTCTGTTCTGTATGAGTGTGTTTAATCAGCCGAATGACTTTGATTAATGCTCACCTACGTTAGTGTATATACTATTACACACACATAGTTCAGCTTTCCCTATATTGATGATCATGCTATATGCAAAAACAATAATGCTACCAGCCTCACACATTCTATAAACTAGTGTGCTTTGAATGATATCGTTTCTTATAGAGTAAACTACAACAAATCTATCTGAGTAGAAATTGTATTTTACTCAGCTTTTGTGCAGTGTAAAACAAATGGTGGGTCCTGCCCCTCATACTCAACTTGATGCTGAACTAGCAGCTGGAATGGGAATGCCAGACAATGGACTAAAATTGATGTCTATGTAACTTATTTATGGGACTAATCAAATTTTGAGCCTTGTGTAATGAGATAGGATGCTAAGTTAATGTATTATGATGCTATAGATGTTATCTTTTTTTTTTTTTTGTGGTCAAGTGGCCCCCAATCCTAGACACTCCATTAGATTGGACAACTCCTAATCTTAAGTACCACACAACATACCTACACACTCCTCACACACTTGTCAAATTTTTTCTCCTCGATTAAACTTGGTAGGATGGGAAATATGTCATGTGAGCTACAATTCATTGGCATATAGATGTTATCTTATTTTTACGAATATATTGATATGTTCTTGTTTTCTGAAGAGGTTGTTATTTCATCCCTTTATATTTTCATTGTTAACCACAAAGCTGTATCATCTGGATTACCAAAGCGATTTGACTTATACTGTGCTTTGGCCACATCTGTCGAATAATTTAATTTCATTTAACTATTTTTTAAATTTTAATAGGTAATTGTTAAAAAATACAAATATTTATGGATTAATCAAATCATCTTCCGTATATTGCTTACACGTGAACATAATAAGGTTTCATCTAATTTTGTGCAATGACGAACTGACAATCTATTTGACAACCTTATTCACGATTTTTCTTTAGACAAAGATATAAACGGCATACAAATAAAACGCATAATTGTGTAACCATCTGAAGTAAATGCAACTTTGTTAAAATTTTCACGTTGATTTAACACTAGTTAAGTAAGGTTACGGCAAACAAATACTGCTATTCGTTAATTTCAGTATTTGCAGACTCTTAAAGGTACTGTCTCCTTTCGCCTCTCATTTACGACAATTTCTTCTTGCCATTTAAAAGCTTAGTCATTAATGTTCAAAGGATCGTTTCAAATTCCCAATGCATAACGAAAGCATGGGATAAAAAAAGGATGCACAATCATTCACTCTTCATTCTGTGGTGAAAATATCATCCTCTTTCTGCCATGATTTCATTCATAACATTGGAATATTGTGTCAAGGCTCTGCTTGCTGTGGATTACGCGTCTGTTCAACCGAGAAATTGTAACTCATAGGAAAGAACT
>NC_029779.3:23659466-23673408 GCF_000817695.3 Arachis duranensis
AAAGACAGACCAGTCAACAGAGGTAATCATCTTTAGAAAGTGGCATCAAAAGGCGTAGCGAGTATAATTGCATCTTTCGAGTCCACGTTTATCTGAAAAGCAGAGAAAAATGAGAAGAAAATTCAGTGCCTTGTAGAAAAACAAAAAATACCGAAAAGACATAAGCTTACTGTCTTTAGATGATTTTGCAAAGAACTGAGAAGCATCTTTTTGAGCTCGTCCCATTGTTCTACCATGTGACCTTTTCTGGTCAATTCCTCAAGTTGGTATAGTAGGCGCTCGATTGTCGTGTATGGGAACCAAGCAGCAAAGGGTTTTTTCCTTCTAACAATATCTGCTGGTCTCTGCAGAAGGTTTACATTAGTCGAAAACGATACCATTAGCATCATGCCATCAAAATTATGAGGATAAAATAGTAATTACTAATTAAACTGAACAATCATAGCACCGGATCATACAAGTTTGACATACTACCGCTAGTACTTTCCATAATGACAGAAAAATTAATTTACCACTGGAGCAAACGATTGTATGCACTCGAGCAAAAGATTAGTAGCTTCTGTATATCGACCATAGCTAACATAAAGCTGAAATAAAGATGAAGGATTTGACTCCCCACCACTCATACCGGACATCCTTTCCTTTTGTCCCAACTGTCATAAGTGAAGTGAATATCACATTAAAATCAGAGAAATACATGAACATATTCATGTGGGGATGTTTAGGTAGTTTTGAAAACAGTTTATGTAGTGCATTTTGCACAACAAGATTTTGATATGAGCAATCAGTGACTACAAATTCAGCCGAGAATATCACCTTGAACAACTGAACCAGCCAAAAGGGCAATTCAATCCGAGGATCTGCACGTAGAAGAGTTTCGGTAACAATAACAGGCAATCTCCCATGAAATTCCTTATATTTTTCCTGCAATTTAGCAGCAGTTCCAAAAGAAAGGGTGAAACATGGAAACAGAAAAACATATTTGAACAGACCATAAGTTTTCAATGTGCATACAAGGTAAATCTTCAGAGTTGCCCAGCAATTACTACCGTCAGTTTGCGGGGTTGTGTGATGTGTAACAGGTGAACCATGGCCATGTTCCCTGAAATCATCCAAAACATGAATAAATTATACAATGCAGAATAAGCAGGAATAAAAGAAGATACCGTATGTGCCAAAAAAAGGATCGTTAGGTTATCTTACTCAACCCAACTAGATTCTACTTTATCAAGACAGCATCTCAATGAAATAGCAGATAAAACTCTTTCCAATTCCCTAAAACAGAAACCAGCATTACATATATAAGTATAGCAATACACACACAATTGAATATGGGTTTTTCAAGGTTTAAAACATTGTATAAAGAAAGTCATATGAGTTTCAATCTTGAATATACATGGATGATATGAAGATTTAATATTTGCTCCTCTCATTTGACATCCTCCCTTTACTCGCAAAAAAATAAAATAAAATAAAATGCAACTAAGTGCGTATGTCCACCTCTTCAGTGCTGAACCCTTGAAAAATCTGAGAAGGATTGTGAAGGCCATATCATACAAATTGTTGTTGACAAGAAGTTCAGCCAAATCTGATAGGGCTCCATCTTTTCCTAAAGAAAAAAGAAAAGGGGAAACATGGTTCAAGTTTATATCTAACAAGAACACACAGTATTTAATAGGTAAACCTTGCAATGATCATATGCTTCACATAAAGCTAAAGAATGAGAAAGTATACTAACCAGAAAATGTCCACCTGACATTTACCAGCGATAGCATATACTCTGCTGAAGTTAGCACAAACTCATTCTCGAGTTTTTCAACATCAATACAAGACTGCCACCTTTCAGGCTCAGCATCATTATCAGCTGCTGCAGCAAAGTTAGAAAATGATATCACTAAAACTGCAAGCAACACTGGAAACAATATTTAGTTTTTTACAAGAAAGCATTAATACAGAAGTTAATAAGTAGGAGTTTAGATGAAGAAAGGAAACTGAAGTAAAGAAAAAACAAAAACAAAACACTAAAAAAGAAAAGCTACCCAACAACTCAATGAGGTTATCAGGAATGACCCCACATATTTCATTCAGCTAGAAATATGAAACAAGTGATGAATTCAAACTAGCACCACAACTTTGGCTGTAAAGCTACTTACAATGATCTTCAGGCGTTCTTTTAGCTTTCTTACTTGGGTAATGTTTACCAAGAAGAGAACTTCCATTAGCCGGTGGTTCAATCCAGGCATATGCAGGATCAACAAGGTGTAGTGAATTGACAGCAGCGGAGAGTGCATTCAGCTTCTCTTGCAACATCAATGAACTGCCTTGGTAATCTTTTGAAGCAGCTTCAGTTCTCAAACGAGTTGAATACATATACATGTAATTTGCTGCTCGTCGCCAATTATGCTGACGCATTTGAAATGCATAAAGCAACTTGTACAAGTTTGGCTTTGCAGAAATATCTGATCGTTCAGCCTGCATATTACACAGTAAACATTCTATGGATGGAAGAAAACTGCAAAACTTACATCATTTAGTCTGCTCGATCAAAGCATACCTTCCAAGCAAGCTCTTGCTCTACCTTTTCCACTAGCCCAATAAGGGGAAGTTTATTGCTACAAAGAATCTGTGAAGAACAAAAACGAACAAGATTGGGCGAAGATTCTAAAGAAAATATGCAAAACAAAAAGTATAAATATTACATTGCACAAAGGCTCTCTCATGTTAGGCGTAGGCTTGTTTCAGAGTGCATCTTCAATAATATGATCTATGGCTTCACTAAAAGTAAATAATTAAACAAACCTATATCTGCCTGTGAGGATATGGCCAACAAATATATTGTTCTAAAATGGATAATTCCACATCTATCTCAGTGTATCCTATCCTCTGCATCATCTCAAGCTCTTTTGGTAAACAAATAGAAGCCAATTAACAAAGGAAAATCAGAAAATTCACAGTTCATCTGAATTCCAACCTTTATAGCACCTTGTTCGTAAAGGACATTTATAAAACGCCTCAAGCAGATGTATTTGCTCTCCTCATCTGGATTTGAAACTATTGCACAATAGGCATCATAATAGCGACCAAGGTCTAATGCAAATATGAAGACATTCGCCCATAGTCGGCCCCTTGTGGTTGTAATGGATCCATTAACCGAGTTATTCTCATCGTCCATAGCTTCATCAACTTGTTCAAGTGCAGCAAGAGCAAACTCGTAAGCACCTTCACTAATACTATATCGTTCAAATAACTGCATAGCCCACTGATAGTATTGAAGCTTCCAAGCAGCCATTGATGCGCAACCACCTGCATAGAAAGCATAAGAATTGATAAGAAAACAAATAGTTCTAAGATTATCTACTTGATGAAGATCTTTGGAATTTAGAGATAAAGATACTCGCTAAAACCAAGATACGGAATTCCTACATCTTCAGGCAAACTCTGCAAAGCCTCGGATGCACCCTTTCCAGATGAAGATCTGGATTAAAACAAACAAATAGCATCAGGACAGAATGTTAAGCCACCAAAAGCATATGTGCAGAGGACTTCAATACTACTATCAATGGAGACTGATTGCTCCAAATGCTGAATTTTCCTCAAAGGGGCTTCATATAGTGCATTTGCATACTCCAGATATTTAAAATGAAGGTGCATACATGTTCATATCTTCCCCCTTAAGCCAAAGAAGTTATTACTCCTTGCTCTCCTTAAAATTTGAGGACTGAATTTTCCTAAACATATAAAGATGATTTTACATATATATGATTATCATATTTGTCAAAGAAAAAAAAGGAGGAAGTTGGAGTCACTTCTATTGTATGTCATAAAAGTTTCCAATACCATTTCATTTTATGAAAAATAAGAAAATCATTTTATGCAAGTCTGGATCATCCAAATAATAGAAACAAATATTTCAAAGGTGAACTATTGCACCTGAAGAAACAGCGAATGGCATCAAAAACCTTTATGTCCTTCTGTGTTGTATGCAATCCACACTGCACCTGTGCAAGGAGGCAGCATCCTAGAAGATGATGGCGTATGCACCATCCACCATCAGATTCTTCACTACTTCGGGATGTCTTCTGCGTTAGAAGATGTGCTTCCACCATCATGAGCAATTGCTGTTGAAATATTTGAAATTGAAATATAGTATTCCTTCAGTAAAGATACTAAAAGGGTACAAAAAATAAATAAAACATAAAGGATGGGCCATGGGTTGATTTTGATGAGCCCCTTTTTTTATGAGAAAAAGAAAAGGTTACATTTTTTAACAGATCTTTAAAAGATTTAAGTTTAAGTTTAACAGATCTTTAAGTTTAATCATGTTACTAAAATGTAGAATTTAGAAACTAAAAAATGTTACCTCTAAATATCCCTTTTAAGAGGTTTTACTTTAAAAACTAAAAAATTAAAATAAATAAATAATTAATAAAAAGGGCTAAACGTTTCAAAAGTAAAATAAAATGAATTTCTTAACAGCACAACAAAGTCAAAATAATATCCATTCTAAGAAGAAAACCAGGCAAGTAAATGACCTCAACAGCCTCATACTGGCCATGCTTGAAAAGGATAAATGCAAGATCAATTGAACAACTCGGGAGCATAGAAAAATCACGAGACTGGCCCCATCTGATCCAACTGATAAAGTCGCTCATCATGTCACCAAAGCTCTGCATATTTGGAAATCTTTCTAAAAGGTGGCCATGGTCTGTTGATGAACTACTAACATTTAGCAGCAATATAAAAGCCAATGTGTTGTCGTGTCTACCAAGCTTCTCATTCCATAATTGTTTCCCCGTGTTGCAATCTGCATCATGACCAAACTTGTTAACACACAATATCAACAGTATATAAAGTCTCACTTGTTCTGTGTTATTTCATCTCACAAGTCAGGAAAGAGACACTAGTCTGTAGGTTTTATTGATTTCACAATGAAAGCATGCTTTTGGGAAGTCAATTTAAACAAGTTTCAATCTCTATTTCTTCTCATTTTGGGAGTGGGGTGATCTTGTGAGTCTTTGTCACCTTAAGGATGACTAATTCATGTCAAACTCAATAAATTGGCATGTGTAATGATTAAAGATTTAAAAATTAAAAATAAATCGTACCTATATGTAATGATGAAAGTTTAGAATTGACATCCTCAGTTGTAGCTGGTGCAGATGGTGTGATGGCAAAGAAGTTGATGATTAGCCATCCAAAAATAATTTCTTGAAGGAGCATTGGAACTATCTCACGTTGTATTCTGGTGATATCATCATGTGACAAGTGGACCTGTATTATATAAAGTTAAGTTGAAACCAAAGTTGTAGTAACAATTCCCTAACAAATACAAACTAAACTCTTTGCAGAATTAAAGCTAGATGTAAACAAGGTACATGACCTTGGTTGACCAGGTACTCCACAAATTTTACAATTGAAAAACTGCTATATTATGTAATTGCATAACTTTTTCAATTATCTGATTTTACAATAAGAAAATCAATGTCTACACATGGAAAACTCACCTGACCACCGATGTCCACCAGATAACTTGAAAATAGAAGGAAATCCCAGGCCGATTCAAACATCACTTTCGAAATCTGATAAGTAGCATGCACTATAATGGAGGAGTTTATATTTGATGACACTTCAGTATGAAATTTTTGTGCTGTTTTCCGTGGAAGCAAAAGTTTCGAGAAACCCTCAATTACATTTAAAATTCTGTTCCATCCAGAAGCCTTTTCGTACAAGCTTTGAACAGATAAGAACATTTCAGCAGAAAGTTTTCTCAAGCTTTTGTGATCCATAAGCTCCTTCTCGGTGGGCCCTGATATACAAGATCCAGTTTCCAGAATCTTCACTATACAGTGAACAATGTCTTCAGATGAAATCACTGGTGGAGTTAAAACTGATTCATAAAAAATAGAGGAGGCAGTTTTGCCTAACTGTTGGCTGAAACTCATAACACATCTAAATAATTCGACCACAATTTCATAATCAAGATCATCATCAACTAAATCCAGAACGCGTGTGAGCCTATCAACTTCATCTGAAGACCCTATATGTTATGGAAAAAGCCCAACATATCAAGGAAAGCATACGAAAACAATGTACAGAATAATATAAGAAAGTACCATTAAAAAATAGAACTATTTTTAATACATGAATTCTGAAAGAGAGAAGATAGATTAGAGACTAGAGGTATCCATAATTATTAGATACCTTCTAGTATCCTCTCAAAATATTCCAAAGACCGAAAAATTGAAACCGAACTTTTTCTGATTAAACCAACAGCATGAGTAGAAGAATCAACAAGCAAGCCGTATATTGCATTGTTCTTGCACCAATTGCAGAAGTAGCGGGTCAGAAAACGTTTCCAAGAATGCAGTCCAGACAGCTTTCCAGAACCAACCTACAATAGTATCAATCTTGTCAGTTTACCATAACATGCCCTTCTCAAAACTAAAGAACGGATAAATACCAAAAGAGAGATTAATTAGATACAAGAATGATGACCTCATGTTCAATGAGTGACAGAACCTCCTTTTTTAGTCCATCAGCAGTTAATGCTTGTAACTCAGATTCAGGCAAATGCCTGCTATATTCAGCAAGTGTTGCATGCAAAGCAACATTATGATGCACCCCAGGAAGCAGCAGTCTGCGCAGGAATATAGAAGATACAAATGGCACAACATCCTCCTACATAAAAGAAATAATTAAGTCATCCTCTTCAAAATCATGGATAATAACCCAAAAAAAAAAAAAAACGAGAAAGCACCAAGTGCTATCTTGAACATACGAGAACTCCTAGCATGATAGCAAACAATACTTACATGTCACATTAGAACCTTGACTTCCTGAAAACTAAAAGGACTCAAGAAATATTATAGATGATCTAACGTAATACCTTTGAAGATGAAAATATTGAACATGCAATTTGCAAGATTTCATCTGCTTGATGTTCTGAACTTTGAAACAGCTGCTCAGCAACTTCTTCTTCTTGTAAAGCATACGAAAATGCTTCTACCCTGACCAGACATAGGATAACAATTAAGCAAGAAGAACCATTTCACCCTCATTAATATCCAGGCTAGATTTATATAAAGTAATAGAGTCAAGACCACTATCAAATACCAATTGGCAAAAGTGTAGCTAATATCATATTTTACACGAACTGGTTTCTTTCATAAAATACAGATACAACTGGAGAGATAATACCAAGTTTATACTATAACTAATATAAGAATTTATCAGCTGAATAGCTTGGCATGAACAAACAGAATGATACTTACTGCTCACGATTGTTTGTTGTTAACATGTGTGAAACCAATTCATCATCTTTCAATATCCATATCCTATCCAGTGTTATTTTAACGTCAAGGCATTGTGCCTGCACAAAACTATCGCAGTCTCACATCCAGATCAAGGAGTCAAAAAACGTCATCCATTCAAGCAGCTTAAGTCCAGTGGATTACCTCCTTCAAGGTGATATTTTGCACTGAAGGATGCATAGAAAAACCATTTCTCCCCCAAAAATGATATACTAAAGAAATCATCTCCAACTCTTCATCCTTCACAATCAAGCCCAAAAATACCAGTTACAAAAGGAAGCAATACAAGATAGCATATTAGAGTATAATATTGATATTTACATCAGCTAAGTAGCTGATACTGCAAATGATGTTAGTCTTTTAAATGAAACTCAATTACTCCAGGTGTTAAACAAATCCTTCAGACATCAATCCGTATTTAAGACAATATGCATGGTATAAACATTAAACAATATTTGCCGAATGCAACCAAAGTTCATAATGGAAGATAGAATGATTTAATCTTAACTGGGAAAAGGGGGGGAGATAAAAGATATGGAGCAACAAAGAAGAAAGAGCAACAGAAAACAGAATGTCTTCGGTTACATACCAAACCGTGATTGTATGAAATTGACAGAGTAATTTCACTTAAAACAGGGTCAAATTGACCCACCCATAACCTTCGAAAGGTAGCACCTACATACCAAAGCCGGTGAAGTGTGAGAGCAAATCTGTCATTTTGAGCATACAAGTAAACACAAGAATGCGATAGTGCATGATACCGAAGAAAGGGAATGATCAATTGCATGTGATATCTTGCACAAATGAGATGATGTTTACCATTTCCAATCCCCACATCCAAGGCATAACATAAATGTGAAAAGCATACAAGTTGGAGTTAGATTTGATATACAGTAAATACCTGTTACGGTATGACTAAAGACCCTGCTATGAGATGAAAGATCCCAAATTCATAATGTCCCATCTGAGTGAAGCACAAACACAAATCTTTTCCCATGTAACACAGATATTTCCATGTCCTGTACAGCAGCAACCGTTTTGCCCCTGGAAGACATAATTAACAAATACATTACAGTTCTGAACATGGGAGCAGGGAGGGGAATAAATTGAAATTCCAAAAAAAAACTAACATAAGTAATATTATATATGGTATTTTGCCTATTTATTATTAAAATTTAAAACAATAATACTGTGATATCAAACCCCACAAACGGCTGACTCCAGCTTCATCTCTCAGCTCATGCACAAAACCTTTAAAAGGAAAACATATGCATCACAAACCATTAGGAAATGATAAATCAATAGCAGGCAAATTTCAAATAGAGAAATTCCACATTATCAAAGGCATGCTTATGTTGCAACATAGTTGAAACCATCTCCATTTCCTAATCCACCAACAAACAACAACACAACCAGCCCACGCAAACTGAAAGTTACACCAAAAATGCAGGCCTCAAGTTCTTGGAGAAATTTGAGAATTACACAAGTATGGTTTACTATGAAAGGTCAGAGAAAAGGGGAGAAGCATAGTAGCATACACACAGTAACATACACATGGTAACAGTAACTGGAGATCAAGTTGCCAAGCCAAGTTAATCATACCAGGAGCACTTGGGTCAATCACGCCAAGGCGAAAACAGCACACAGAACCATCACTTCTGCCAACAACAACACACCCAGCCGTTGCCGTAACAGCAGTTATCGGCACATGATTAGAAACATAATCGCACACATTAAGCTCGGAAAGATCCTCTGCTGGGAAGAGGGCACTCGATGCGTAAGCCGAAACATTCCGAATTTTCAAAAGATAGGCCACCCCAGTCACAGTTAACACATATAACAAGTAAGGAAACCTAGAATTCCTACTAATCTGCATCCAAAAGAAAGAAGAACACAACTACCAAATTAAATTACAGGTAAATAGAGAGTTTGAATAAGCTTATAAAATAAACACATTCAACATAGAAGAATTAGAAAATGAAGCAGCTCTCTAGATGGTTCTCCGATTCTGCAGATGCAGAGACTAATTATCTTCACATTATGCTTTCTTTACATAATCCAAAAGCTCATTGAGGCGAAATAAACATAACAAGTGCAGTGAATAGTTTAAGCAACCTCATTTTTGCAGACGAATGCAAATGGACAAAGCGGGTAAGGGAATGTGAATCTTAGACCGGCTTTGGGTAATTCCTTCGAAGCATTGAGCTCAAGAAGCTCAAGAGCATGAGGCTGCAACTTGTGGATCCTCCTGTGGACATTATGAGATCGACAATGAGACAGAATCCTTTTAACTAACTCTAACCAATTGCTAACAAACTCTATAGCAACCCTAACTAACTCTAACCAATGCTAACAAGCTCAGTAGCTACCCTAACTAACTGAGATTAATTAATGCATATGCGTAAATTGCAGAACCTTTTTTTCTCCACAAAGAACGTTGGTACTACTTGTTACTGAAATTGTCTAACTTTGAAATGCAAATAGCAAAGTTGAAAGAGATATCGAACCAAATTAGATAAGCTGAAGGATCTTCGAGGACGAAGCAGGAACCGTGGTCATCAACAGTGAGAGGAGCAATTGTGGTGGCGTTGGTGCCATCGACGGCGGTGGGGATGTTGGAGGAGGAAGAAGCGACGGAGAGTTCGATCCACTGAAAGACGTCGGTTCCGATGATGGGGACTTCCTTGCCGGCGAGAGTGGAATCAGTTCTCATTTTGAAATTCGAAGCTAAGAAGCATAAAACCCTAAAAAAGGAAGGGGTTTTTCTCAGTGTAGGGTTCTACTAAGCTGAGCTGCAGGAAGAACAGTACAAATGTACAATAGAGTTGGCGCTCAAAAAGAAAAACATTAAAAACCAAAAATAATGAGTAAAACAAGCACTAAAATACTAAATGTCTCATTTAAAATAAAATAGCAACACTAAAACACATTAAAAGTCTAAACCATCTTCAAATGCTTAAAATAAAACAATAGTATAACAAGTTGATCCCTTCTTAAATCAGCAGCCATCAAATAATTTCCGCAACCATGTATTCCTATTAAGAAAATACCAATTGTGTTGTTTGTAACTGCTTGCTTATCAGCCATTCCAGGCAACACAATCCACAAGCAAACACACTATACCAGCAACTTAGATTTAAAATCCTCAGAAGTCAGAACAGCAGTATCTCATATAACTTATATAAACAATAACAGGAGCAGAATTCTTTAAAAAAAAAACAATAACAGTAATAGAGCATTATTCACAAAATTTCAAATGATGTTCATAAAAAAAAATTCACCTGAAGTCCTGAACAATGATTCAACGAAGCAGAGGATGTCGATTCCGGAAACCGAGGACGGAGATCAGGAGATGTGACAGGAACTGAGAATGAAGGAGGTCAAGCACAGAAAACGGAGGACGTCGTCAAGCTGAGGGAGCCAGGGGACGAGAACGCGAGCGAGGCGGCGAGAAGTCTGAGCCGCGAACCACGAACCACAGTCACAAATGTACAATAGAGTTGGCGCTCAAAAAGAAAAACATTAAAAACCAAAAATAATGAGTAAAACAAGCACTAAAATACTAAATGTGTCACCGCGAACCACGAACCACAGTCACGGAAGAAGCAGCGGTGACCGGCGAGAACGCGACGAAGGGGACGAACCTGACTACGCGACTTCGCGAGGAACAACTCCAACAGGAACCACGCCACGAAGAGGGAGAAACATCACGAGATCTCCAGCAAGCAGCTTCCGACGGTGGTCATGAAGACGAAGTGGCCGATGGGCTGTTTGGTGTCTCTGACTCTGAGGATGGCGTGAGAGATTGGGAGTGAATGGTTGCAGGTTGCAGCGCCGTAAAGTGAAGTGCGCGAGATTAGGGTTAGGTTAGGGTGATTGGGTGAATTGAATTCCTGAGACATCGACGCATCGTTTGGATTGGGGAATTTGAAGAGAAAGAAAATGGGAAGAGAAAAAATGATGGAAGAATGAATTGTTTGTTATTTGGACGAGAAGAAAATAGTGGACTGGAAAGGAAAAAAAAAAATAGTGTGAGGATCTACCAAAATATTTTCATCTCAACGAAAAATATGATAAATATTAATAATACATATTTATTTCTTATGATTAATAAATTATAAGTTATATATAATAAGATAAAAGTTGTACTGCACTCAAGAATCTCCGACGTGCTTGCCAGCATATCCGGATCAATCCACTCACTAAAATCTCGGAATATGCTGACCGATCAGACCCCACGCTGAGCCTATAAATCCGAAGAGGTAACATTGAGCAGGACACGGCAAACAAAATACTCTCACTCAATAGAACTACTCAGTTTTACCTTATACTATTCGTCTCCAACTTTATATGTTCGGTTTTGTGGTATTTTATTCTATCACTGACTGGAGCGTCGGAGTCCTTTTTGCAGGTACCACGCTCGGGTTCGAGTTCACAAGGATAACGTCGGCTCAGAACTAACGTCGGGTCAAAAGCACATTTCTCTTTCTTTTTCTTCGCAGGAATAGGACGATGACGGATCATTCCGAAACTCCTCACTCTCCCCAGGCGAACGCCGATCTCCTTGCCGCAAATGCCGCGCTACTAGCAGAAAACCAACGAATGGCTGAACTACTGGCGGCCATACAAAACAACGAAGATCGAAAGGAGCATAGCAAAAAGGCGAGTCCCGAGCAGAACGAAGAGCATCGGTCAGAATCCAATGCTAAAACAGCAGAAACTCCCCCCAAGAACGGGAGGAGACGAGCTAATCCATTCTCCGAAGAAATAATGAACTACAAAATGTCCCTGAATTTCACACTCCCAATGACCCTGACGCCATACAAAGGCATCGGGGATCCGAAGGTCCACGTCACCAAATTCGAATCCATGATGTTCCTCAACAGCGATTGCGACCCCATTTTATGCCGTTCCTTCCCCACTTTCCTGGATGGAGTCGCCCTGCTATGGTTCTCTAATTTGACTGCCTGATCCATAACTAGTTTCGACGAGTTCGCTAAGATGTTTATCAATCATTTCGCAGCATCAAAAATATATGTCAGAGACTCGGACTATCTCAGTACAATCAAGCAGGGACCGCACGAAAGCCTCAAAGAATACATGACGCGTTTCACTACGGCGACCATGGAAATTCCCGACTTAAACCCAGAGGTACAACTGCATGCTATCAAAAGTGGGCTCTGACCAGGGAAGTTCCAAGAAGCCATAACTGTGGCCAAGCCAAAGACGCTAGAAGAGTTCCGAGACAAAGCTATGGGACAAATTGAAATAGAAGAACTTCGTGAAACACGAAGGAACGAGAGGCCGACTTCGCAAAAAGATGAGGACAAGTCAAACAGGTCTAATACCAAAGAACATAGAAAATCTTTTAAACTAACTCCAAAGTTTGATTCATATACCAGGTTCAACACAAGGAGGGAAGACATTATAAAGGACATACTCCACAACAGGCTGATCAAGCTGCCAGTCAAGGCTGGAACGTATCAGGACCAGAGGTATGTGGACAAAGGGAAGCATTGTGCTTTCCACCAGAAGTTCGGTCACACCATAGATGAGTGTGTCACTGCTAAGGATTTGCTGGAAAGACTGGCACGACAGGGGCTGTTAGACAAGTACATCGGCTCCAGGAGTCAGAAGGACGCAGATACAAGTAAACCAAAGCATAATTCGGACCGCATAGACAAGGGATCGTGGCGAGACCCAGTCGAAACCCCAACCGCCAAAGGAGTCATAAACTACATCTCATAAGGGTTCGCAGGGGGAGGAATGACGAGCACAGCAAAGAAACGAAGCTACAGAGCCATGATGACGATGGAAGGAACCCGACCAAACTCCCCAACACCAACCTCCTCAGCCGCCATCAACTTCAGCGCTAGTGACTTCAAATCAAGAGCGCCAAACCTAGATGACCCAGTCATAATTTCGGTGAGCATGGGACCATTAACCGTGAAAAAGATGCTACTCGATCCAGGAAGCAGCGCTGATGTCCTATTTTATTCTACATTCAAAAAGATGCAACTGAGCGACAATTCACTACAACCGTCAGGAGGGGAGCTGGCAAGCTTTTCGGCCAAAAGAGTCCCTATATCCGGCTATATCTGGATGAGAACAACATTAGGAGAGCCACCACATTCCAAGACCCTGGACATTCAATTCCTAGTGGTCGATTGCGCCAGCCCCTACAACATCATCTTAGGGCGCCTGATGAGCGGATAATTTGTACGCTTTTTGGCATTGTTTTTAGTATGTTTTTTGTATGATCTAGTTAGTTTTTAGTATATTTTTATTAGTTTTTAGTTAAAATTCACTTTTCTGGACTTTACTATGAGTTTGTGTGTTTTTCTGTGATTTCAGGTATTTTCTGGCTGAAATTGAGGGACCTGAGCAAAAATCTGATTCAGAGACCAAAAAGGACTGCAGATGCTGTTGGATTCTGACCTCCCTGCACTCGAAGTGGATTTTCTGGAGCTACAGAAGCCCAATTGGCGCGCTCTCAACGGCGTTGGAAAGTAGACATCCTGGGCTTTCCAGCAATATATGATAGTCCATACTTTGCCCAAGATTTGATGGCCCAAACCGGCGTTCAAAGTCACCCACAGAAATCCCAGCGTTAAACGCCGGAACTGGCACAA
>NC_029779.3:23674538-23675112 GCF_000817695.3 Arachis duranensis
ACCAAGTTTTTGGCGCCGTTGCCGGGGATTGTTGAGTTTGGACAACTGACGGTTCATCTTGTTGCTTAGATTAGGTATTTTTTTCTTCGAAGTTCTTAAGAATAAATTCTAGTGTTTCAAGGTGATGTTTTTATCATCACCAAAGCTGATTGATCTTCATCAATTTAGCTCTTGAATGCAATGTTCTGCTGAAGCTTGGCTGACCATGTCTAATCCCTTTAGACTGAAGCTTTAGACTAACATTGCATGATTCCTGGAATTCTCATTAAGAATTTTGATACCTTTTTCCACTTTATTTTCGAAAAAAGCACAAAAAAATTACAAAATCATAAAATCCAAAAATATTTCTTGTTTGAGTCTAATGTCTCATTTTAAGTTTGGTGTCAATTGCATGCATTCATTCATGTGTCTTAAGGATCTTCAAGTTGTTCTTGATGATTTCTTACTCTGATCTTTGAATTCTCTTGACTTGAGTGTTCATGTGTCTCATATACATTTTCATTAGTGTCAGTAGTATACAAACTGCTAAGTTTGGTGTCTTGCTTGCATTGTTATTTGATTCTTGTTGCATTTT
>NC_029779.3:23676347-23676685 GCF_000817695.3 Arachis duranensis
TTCTTTCCACCTCAAAAATTGAGTAAGCTTAGAGTGGAAGTCCAAACCTTCAGACAGAAGGAAGGAGAATCCCTCTATGAAGCTTGGGAAAGATACAAACAATTAATCGGAAAGTGTCCTTCTGATATGCTTTCTGAATGGAGCATCATAGGTATTTTCTATGATGGTCTCTCTGAACTATCCAAAATGTCTTTGGATAGCTCTGCTGGAGGCTCTCTTCATCTGAAGAAGACGCCTACTGAAGCTCAAGAGCTCATTGAAATGGTTACAAATAACCAATTCATGTACACTTCTGAAAGAAATCCTGTGAACAATGGGACAAATCAGAAGAAAGGAGT
>NC_029779.3:23677214-23677992 GCF_000817695.3 Arachis duranensis
ATCAAAACCACTCAAAGTTTCATGACTGAAACAAGGTCCTCCATTAGAAATTTGGAGGCACAAGTGGGTCAGTTGAGCAAGAGAATTACTGAACTCCCTCCTAGTACTCTTCCGAGCAATACTGAAGAAAATCCAAAAGGAGAGTGCAAGGCCATCAACATGGCCGAATTTTAGGAAGGAGGAGAGGCAGTGAACGCCACTGAGGAAGACCTCAATGGACGTCCACTGGCCTCCAATGAAATTCCCACTGAGGAACCATGGGAATCTGAGGCTCATAATGAGACCATAGAGATTCCATTGGACTTACTTCTGCCATCCATGAGCTCTGATGAGTATTCTTCCTCTGAAGAGGATGAGTATGTCACTGAAGAGTAAGTTGCTAAATACCTTGGAGCAATCATGAAGTTAAATGACAAGTTATTTGGAAATGAGACTTGGGAGGATGAACCCCCTTTGCTCACCAAAGAACTGGATGACTTGTCTAGGCAGAAACTGCCTCAAAAGAGACAGGATCCTGGGAAGTTTTCAATAGCCTCAAAAGAGGCAAGATCCTGGGAAGTTTTCTATACCTTGTACCATAGGCACCATGACCTTCAAGAAGGCCTTGTGTGACTTAGGGTCAAGTGTAAACCTCATGCCTCTCTCTGTAATGGAGAAGCTAGGAATCTTTGAGGTGCAAACTGCAAAAATCTCACTAGAGATGGCAGACAACTCAAGAAAACAAGCCTATGGACTTGTAGAGGATGTTTTGGTAAAAGTTGAAGACCATTACATCCCT
>NC_029779.3:23678441-23678681 GCF_000817695.3 Arachis duranensis
GCGTTAAACGCCAGAAATGGGCACCAGCCCGGCGTTTAACGCCAGAATTGGCTAAAAACGCATTTTTGCTTGCCATTTGGTACAGGGATGACTTTTCCTTGACACCTCAGGATCTGTGGACCCCACAGGATCCCCACCTACCCCACCACTCTCTCTCTTCTTCACTCATTCACCAATCACCTCAACTTCTCTTCCCCAAAAGCCCTTCACCTATCAAATCCCATCTTTCTCTTCACTACC
>NC_029779.3:23680739-23680915 GCF_000817695.3 Arachis duranensis
TCAGAGACCAAAAAGGACTGCAGATGCTGTTGGATTCTGACCTCCCTGCACTCGAAGTGGATTTTATGGAGCTACAGAAGCTCAATTGGCGCGCTCTCAACGGCTTTGGAAAGTAGACATCCTGGGCTTTCCAGCAATATATGATAGTCCATACTTTGCTCAAGATTTGATGGCCT
>NC_029779.3:23681627-23709824 GCF_000817695.3 Arachis duranensis
CACTGAGAGGATGGGAGGTAGCCACTGACAACGGTGAAACCCTTGCTTAAGCTTGCCATGGAAAGGAGTAAGAAGGATTGGATGAAGACAGTAGGAAAGCAGAGAGACGGAAGGGAAGGCATCTTCATACGCTTATCTGAAGTTCCTACCAATGAATTACATAAGTATCTCTATCTTTATCTTTATGTTTTATGCGTTTATCACCATACCCATTTGAGTTTGCCTGACTAAGATTTACAAGGTGACCATAGCTTGCTTCATACCAACAATCTCTGTGGGATCGACCCTTACTCGCGTAAGGTTTATTACTTGGACGACCCAGTACACTTGCTGGTTAGTTGTGCGAAGTTGTGTTTATGCCATGGTATTGAGCACCAAGTTTTTGGGGCCATTACTAGGGATTATTTGAGTTGTGAAAAGAATTGATCACAATTTCGCATACCAGCGCCCCTCCCTGAACTCCTTTGGAGCCATCATCTCCACCATCCACCTGTGCGTCAAATTTCCTTTGCAGGATAACACAATATCAACGGTTCATGCCGATCACAGAGAGGCCAGGCAATGCTACAATGCAAGTTTGCTGAAGCCCGCAAAAGAGACAATCCCGAGGATAAACTCGGTATATAACTCAGAACATATCCTGCAACTAACCGACATGGATCCAAGAGATAACCATGACCGACCCTCCCCAACAGACGATCTGGAAAAGGTACAATTACATACAGACAATCAATATACTAACGTTGGATCAGCTTTTTCTGCAGGGAGAAAGCAACATTTGAAGAACATCCTGAAAGATAATGCTGACCTATTTGCTTGGACCCCAGCCAACATGCCTGGGATCGACCCGAACTTCATCTGCCACAAGCTGGCAATTAACCCGAATGCCCGACCTATACGTCAGAAAAAACGAAACTTGGGAGCCGAAAGAAGGAGTGCAGCAGCAATAGAAACACAGAAACTTCTCGATGTATGTTTCATCAAAGAAGTCCGATTCTCTTCATGGCTGGCCAACGTGGTTATGGTAAAGAAGAGCACAGGAAGCTGCCCAAAGGACTCGTATCCTCTGCCGAACATCGACAGACTTGTAGATGATACCTCAGGATACAAAGTGCTAAACTTTATGGACACCTACTCAGGATATAATCAGATCCAAATGCACCCGGACGACGAGGATAAAACAACATTCATAACCGACCAAGGTAATTTCTGTTATAAAGTAATGCCCTTTGGACTAAAAAATGTAGGTGCCACTTATCAAAGACTAATGGACAAGGTATTCAAAGACCAAATTGGAAAAAATATTGAGATCTATGTCGATGACATGGTCATCAAATCCAGCTCTGAAGAGCAGCACGAAGCTAACTAAAAGAAGTCTTCCAATAGCTACGAATACATAACATGAGGCTCAACCCTGAAAAATGCGCGTTTGGAGTAAAACAAGGAAAGTTCCTTGGTTTTCTGTTAACAAACCGAGGTATAGAAGCTAACCCAGATAAGTGCCAAGCCATATTAAACATGCAATCACAACAACAATTAAAGAGGTGCAGCGACTAATAGGGCGCCTAGCCGCCTTATCAAGATTTTTACCAGCTGCAGCAACAAGATCTTATCATTTCTTCAAAATAATAAAGAAATCGGAAAAATTCACATGGACGACAGACTGCGAAAAAGCATTTTCCGAGTTCAAGCAAATACTAGCATCGCCGCCTATATTACAAAAGCCAGAGCAAGGTAAACCACTGCTACTTTTCCTTTCAATTTCAGCTAACACTATCAGTTCTGTGCTCGTAACAGAAACAGGGAACGAGCAACACCCAGTATACTTCGTGAGTAGAGTCCTACAAGATGCCGAGCTAAGGTATTCAACAATAGAGAAACTAGCACTCGGTTTGGTGATAACGGCTCGGCGCCTGAGACATTACTTTCAAACGCACCCGATCATAGTACACATGGGGCACCCTTTACGACAAATACTCTCAAAACCAGACCTGGCGGGACGAATGACGAAATGGGCGATTGAGCTCTCTGAATTCGAAATATCATACCAGTCAAGAGGATCACCTAAAGCTCAAGCGCTAGCCGATTTTGTAGTCGACTTCACATACAAAGATGAACAGAACAAAAAGTGGGAATTATATGTAGATGGCGCGTCAAATGAAAACGGGTGTGGAGCAGGGATCCTCCTAAAGGATGATGAAAGGGTACAGGCCGAGCAGTCAATCGAATTCCTCTTCGAAACAACAAACAATCAAGCCGAATATGAAGCCTTACTGGCAGGATTACGATAGGCTAAGATGGTAGGAATCTCTTTTCTGACAGTTCACTGTGACTCACTACTAGTGGTACAACAAGTAAGCGGCCAATTTCAGGTACGAGATACACTCTTAGAAAGATATTTAAACTCGGTCAAAACCCTAGTACAGTCTTTCCAAAAATTTGAAATACTACACATACCTAGGGATGAAAATTACAGAGCCGATATTCTGTCAAAACTTGCCACGTATAGACTAACCGAACAAACGGAAAAGCTTCACCATATTACGCTAACAGAGGCTAGTTTAGACACAAAATCCGTCTTTAGCATATCGCAGGAGGAAGAAGACTGGAGAAATGTATTCGTCAATTACATAAGAAACGGAGACATACCAGAAGGTGAGGAACCGAGGTCATTCAGATACAAAGCAGCTCAGTATACTCTGCTGGGAGCCAAGCTATACAAACGAGGAATTTCGATACCCCTTCTGAAATGTCTCGGGTCAGCAGAAGCAGAAACTATCTTAAACGAACTACACGATAGAATCTGCGGGAATCATACTGGAAGTAGAAGCCTAGTCACAAGAACCCTACGAGCCGGCTACTACTGGCCAACAATGAGAAAGGATTGCAACAATAAAGTACAGCGCTGCGATGCATGCCAACGGTGTGCACCACTTATCCACAACCCGACCGAGCTACTGCATGCATCAAACATCAGCTGGCCATTCCACAAGTGGGGGATGGATATACTCAGCCCGTTCCCTATATCGACGGGACAGGTAAAATTTTTACTTGTAGCCATTGACTACTTTACAAAGTGGGTTGAAGCACAACCCCTAGCAAAGATCACAGCCGAAAAGGTACAAAATTTCATTTGGAAGACGATAATATGCAGATTCGGTTTACCTAGGGAAATCATATGCGATAATGGCAGGCAATTCACCGATAGGAAAATTGCATCATACCTTACAGATTTACATATTAAACATCATTTTTCCTCTATCGAGTACCTGCAAACCAACGGGCTCGCAGAAGCTACTAACAAAGTTATCTTGCAGGCGTTAAAAAAGAAAATTAACAGATGCTAAGGGGCGGTGGGCTGAGCTCATACCAGAAGTAGTATGGAGCTATAACACAACACCGCATACAACAACGAACGCAAGCCCATTCCGACTAGTATATGGAGCAGAATGTATGATACCAGTCGAAATCAGCCAAGGATCCAATAGAACCGAATACTTCAACAAACAAGACAACTCGACGGAGAGAGCAACCGAGATCGATCTAATTGACGAAGAATGCAACCTGGCTAAACTACGGCAGCAAGCCATGCAAGTAATGGTAAAGAAACAATACAACAAACGAGTAAGGCCGAGAACACTACAAGAGGGAGACCTAGTCATGCGACGAATGGAAGATATACGGAAACCGCCAGGTCAGGGAAAGTTAGCTGCGAATTGGGAGGGCCCCTTTCGAATTTCTAAAGTCATTGGAAAGGGAGCGTACTGCCTGGAAACGATAGAAGGGACACCCCTCCCCAACACTTGGAACATTTCGTCCCTAAAAATGTATTACAGCTAAATTCTCTTTGTAATTGTGAGTTGGCCAGGTACTCTTTTTCCTGATCACGAGGTTTTTCCCTAAGGAGGGTTTACTCGGACAGGTTTTAACGAGGCCGACCATCTCACATACTAAACAATTCAATTTCGCAACCAATACAAAGCTTTAATGCATATCAAATTAACAAAACCGCCCTCTTAAGGCCGAACACGTCGATGAAATATTCAGTATCCATAAAAGTCACAGCACGAGAACTAAACAGGCATTCACAATACATACAAACGCCGACAAACAAAGGCGGAAACAAAGTTCAAAATATTCCAACACAAACAGCAAAATATAATAAATAAAACATGAAAATTTCCATCAAGGAGGAGGAACACTCTCATCCTGGTCTTCGACACCTTCATCATTAGCAAGCTGACCATTAACCACAATCTTTGCAGCATTCAGCTGCCCAACGTTAAAGTCAGGGGCGAACAATAAAACTTGGCTAACAGCACGATCGAACCCGGCCAAAAACATGTCCATCTTCTCCTCCTCAAGCTCGTTCAGACGAGCAATCATCTCACCTTTAACTTTGTCATTTTCCTTGAAATCAGCCTGGAGCAGCCTGATTTGCTCCTGAAGACGTCCCACTTCATCTTCTCTCTCTCTCTTCCGTAACTTGATCTGTTCCTTCAGGTCCTCTACTTCATTTTCCCTTTCTTTCACCTTAGCGGTGACATCACTTATAGCTTTTTCCTTTTCTTTTAACAAATGCTCTAAGGAAGCAGCTTTATCAATCAGAGCCTGCTGTTCCGAACTTAACAGCTCCGTAGTACGACCAACACAAAGAAGCCGAGAAGCAACAATCTATACAAAACAGGATAAACTTCAGCAAACTCAAATAAGCAAAAACAAAAAGGACATAAACAAAATTACACACCTGGATAAACTTGCCCATCCCCTCCAAACCCACACGACGAGTAAGTGCCATATCCCCAGGAAACTGGGAAACGCGATCAGCAAGCTCGGCCAAGGGGAATTGATCACTCCAGAGTGAGTGAGGATTCGCACCAGGCAGGAAACCATGCAGTCGACGCTGCCGATCAAAAATAGATTTCACAGCAACATTCTGATCACCCTCGGAAATCACCTCCAATGAATTCTCTGAGACAGTTTTCCTTTTCTTTGGAGACGGAGGAGCCTGAGCAGTAGAGAATTCAGCATCCTCAATGGCCTCCTTCACAACCCCAGAAATACTCCCACCCCTCTCACTTTTCTTCTTCAAAAAAGCTTGAAATTTGGTAGAGTTCAAATTGGGCATCTTGCTACCTGAAAACAATAGGAAGGTTAGTAAAAATATAGCGGCACAACGCAAAGACTTGCAAAAACAACAGTACCTATATATAATTTCAGCCCTTCAAAATCATTTTTCGCATCGTATTTCAATAAATCAGGAATAGACAAACATTCCCCAACAGCAAAATTATCAATCAGAAACTCCAACAGACAGTCCTCTTCCTCGCTCATACCATCAGCCTCAAGAATTTACAAAGGCTCCGAACACCAATACAGAGGGAACCTTTCTATCATTTCTTCATCAAGGAAAAAGGGATACACAGTCTTCAAAGCACGAATTTTTACAAACATAGACTTGAAGTTTTTAAAAGAAGACTTGTAGAGTAAAAAGAGAGAGCGACCAGAAAAACTACTTAGAAAAACCCAAAGTCCCTTCCGAACCCCTTTAGACTGGAAAAGAGAAAAGAAAACATTCAGCGAAGGAGCAACATTCAAGAAATTCATCAGAACTTCAAACGCGAGCAAAAATGGCCACGAGTTCGAGTGTAACTGTGAAGGAGCACAGTTAAGTTGAATCAAAACTTTACACTCAAAATCTAAAAATGGGAACTTTACATGAAGCTCAGATAAGAAGGGGATATACATATAAAAGTAACCCCAGTCTCCCCTCCTCTCACAAACCCTATCCTGATCGGAGCAAGGAAGGAACTCGAAACCAACATCAGACCCAAGTCTCACAAATTTAGCAGGCACTAAAACCTGAACCGACTCCTGATTACAATAAGAAGAAGCCCGAGTCTTTACATCGTCGTGAACCCAATGATAGGGATTCTCCTTATCCTCCTCGACAACCTTCAATTTCTCTTTCTCTTTTTCCTTAACCATTTTTTCAGAAAGAACAACGAAGCTCAAAAGAAAATACGCAACACAGAAAGAAGACAAGAAGACTAACCTCTGGAAGACATGGTCTCTAATTCACCAAAAATCTTTTTTGCAAACACCTGAAGACTCGTGTCTGAAAATATACACATTCAATTACAACCCACTACTTTAGTGGGAATACAATAACCCATTAAGTTATGAGAAGGAAATGGTCAGGCTCCCACATTGATGAACGTGCACATTAATGACGGCCCAGTTAACCAAGTAACAAAAATCACTTTTTCCAAAAAAGATAAATAGAGTGGGTGTTCCAAAATGCAGTTCTAAGGAAAAACCCGTCTGAGTTTTAGCCCAAGCTTGTACGCTCGTTGAGCTTGGGGGCTTACCATACAGCCTCTCTGCGCCGAGGTATATCTTCAATAAAAAAGCTCAACTTGCTGCATACACCAAGTCAAGCTTGGGGCTGTGTACTGCACCCAAGAATCTCGGCCACGTCCGAGATATACCTCGATGCAACGGTCGCCTTTCAAAAACCACCCACATGCTTGAATCACGGAGCCAACGTGCTTGCCAGCATATCCGGATCAATCCACTCACTAAAATCTCGGAATACGCTGACCAATCAAACCCCACGCTGAGCCTATAAATCCGAAGAGGTAACATTGAGCAGGACACGGCAAACAAAATACTCTCACTCAATAGAACTACTTAGTTTTACCTTATACTATTCATCTCCAACCTTATATGTTCGGTTTTTGTGGTATTTTATTCTCTCACTGACTTGAGCGTCGGAGTCCTTTTTGCAGGTACCACGCTCGGGTTCGAGTTCACAAGGATAACGTCGGCTCAGAACTAACGTCGGGTCAAAAGCACTCATCGCACCATCAGGCCGACGTATAGATCAAGCGCAATATCCTTGCCAGAACAAAAGTATTAATGTAATTTTATATTATTATATTTTTTTAGTTTTTTCATTCAAATAAAAGAAAATGTTTAATTTATTGATTGTGTTTCTTTTTCTTTGCTGCTACAATTTGTTGATCCATATGTTTTTATTGTTGGATGTGTTTTAGTTTTTTTCTTCCGTAATGTATTTACTGGTAGTAGATCTTCATTGGACGATATTAGCGCTGATGAGTTGGGTTCCTTTTCAAAGAGAATCATTTTGTTTAGTAAGTGTCGAAAAATATATAATGTTAAATGAGAGTGTTTATTTGTAACATAGACTTTGATATTATGGTTTAGCATTAATACCTGTTTGATTTGTTTTAAGGATATTTTCGATTGGGCATGACTTTATTTCAACAAATGTCTTTATCACGGTAAACTTTTGGGAGCCTTCCTTTAAGTTGTAATCATTTAATTTGACTTTAAATATGAGTGACCTATTACATAGATTTTGTAATTTTGTTTGGTCGTCAACTTCATAATTCCTTAGCTTCTCTATCAAAGAGTGTGAATATTGTTGCAGTTGTATTGTCGAAAACTTTGAGTTGTATCCTAAAACTGCAATAAATTGTGTGTTCAATTGAAAATATTTTGGATATTCATATGGGAAAAAGCTCTATATTTATGTAAAAAATACATGGATGTTATCCAAGTAACTTCCTTCACACACGCATTCTCTTATCCCACTACGTGATAAATTTTTTTGAACGTAAACCTTTCTTCTCTTCTCGCGTTTTCGTTCTTCTTCTTCTTTATTCGCGTTCTTCTCCTTCTTCAACCTAATAAAATTCCTTGTTCTCTGCATTATCGATCTGGATTGACTTTGACGTAATTAGCTTTGTCGTTCTTCTTCTTATTCGTTTTCTTCTTCGATTTGGATTATTCTTCCGAAACGCATCACAATAATCTTAAACATTGAACAAAGTAAAAGGAAGCCACCGAACCGAATAACATTCATTTGGTGAATCAAAATCACAAAGGCCACCAAACCGAACAATGTTCATGTGGTGAATAAATGGTGATCAACTTTCAATCAACAAGAATAGTGCTTACGATGAACCGAAGTCTTAATTACGGTGAAACAATTATATAGTATTTAGGGAACAAAAACACGAGAAGAAGAAGAAGAAGAATGAAAACGCTGAGGGTAAGCAAATTTCAAGTCAGCTAAGGGTAAGCGATACCTCATAAACGCTGCTTACAATCCAAGTCTTGCCGGATTTGAGTGGTACAGGGATGCATTGAGGGGCGTCTCCCCAGCGATGGCGGACTGGGCTGGTCGTTTCAGAAAGGAGATTTGGCTTCAGCATTGCGACAGTGGTCGGAGGTTTGGACACATGACCACCAATTTGTCCGAGTGCATCAATGCTGTGTTGAAGGGGACACGTTACTTGCCCATTTCGGCCATTGTACGTATCACGTACGAGAGACTGTAGAAGTTGTTTGTTACGAAGGGTAGGGAAGCGCAGAGCCAGTTGGCGGCCGGACAACCATGTCCCCCACTCCTCCTCCTCATGAAACCAGGGCAGACACAAAGACTGTAGGGCGGGACAACACCAAACTTAAATTATTTCTTGTCTCCAAGCAACTGAAAATCAATTAGGATAAAAAGAAGAGAATATACTATAAATTCCAAAATATCAATGAATATTAATTCTAATTAGATGAGCGGGACTTGTAGCTTTTTGCCTCTGAACAGTTTTGGCATCTCACTTTATCCTTTGAAGTTCAGAATGATTGGCATCTATAGGAACTTAGAATTTCAGATAGTATTATTGATTCTCTTAGTTAAGTATGTTGATTCTTGAACACAGCTACTTTTGAGTCTTGGTCGTGGCCCAAAGCACTCTGTTTTCCAGTATTACCATCGGATACATACATGCCACAAACACATAACTGGGTGAACCTTTTCAGATTGTGACTCAGCTTTGCTAGAGTCCCCAATTAGAGGTGTCCAGGGTTCTTAAGCACACTCTTTTTGCTTTGGATCACGACTTTAACCACTCAGTCTCAAGCTTTTCACTTGACACCTTCACGCCACAAGCACATGGTTAGGGACAGCTTGGTTTAGCCGCTTAAGCCAGGATTTTATTCTTTTAGGCCATCCTATCCACTGATGATCAAAGCCTTGGATCCTTTTTATTACCCTTGCCTTTTGGTTTTAAGGGCTATTGGCTTTTTCTGCTTGCTTTTTCTTTTTCTTTCTATTTTTTTTCGCCATTTTTTTTGTATTCACTACTTTTTCTTGCTTCAAGAATCAAATTTATGATTTTTCAGATAGTCAATAACATTTCTCCTTGTTCATCATTCTTTCAAGAGCCAACAATTTTAACATTCATAAACAACAAGATCAAAAATATGCACTGTTCAAGCATTCATTCAGAAAACAAAAAGTATTGTCACCACATCAATATAATTAAACTAAATTCAAGGATAAATTCGAAACTCATGTACTTCTTGTTCTTTTGAATTAAAAACGTTTTTCATTTAAGAGAGGTGAAGGATTCATGGAATTATTCATAGCCTTAAGACATAGTTACTAAATACTAATGATCATGAAGTAGAAACACAAAACATAAATAAACATATAGCATAAAATCGAAAAACAGAGAATTAAGAACAAGGAAGTTAAGGAATGAGTCCACCTTAGTGAGGGTGGCGCCTTCTTGAAGGACCAATGCTGCTTTTTGAGCTCCTCTGTGTCTCTTCCTTGCCTTTGTTGCTTGATCCCTAGTGATTTTGGTATCCCTATCCTTAGCTGCTCCCGATATTTGTGTGGAGGAAAATGTATCCCCTGAGGTATCTTAGGGATCTCTTGATTTGCAGTCAAATGTTCTACCACTGAGCTATAGACCCTTGAGATGAATCTCTCCATCTCTTATGACTCCGAGGTGGAAGCTTTTGTCTTCCTTTTCTCTTCTCTCTTCTCTTTTTTTTTTGGGTTTCTTTGGCCTTAGGTGCCATCAATGGTTATGGAAAAGCAAAAAAGCTATGCTTTTACCACACCAAAATTAGAATGTTGCTCGTCCTCGAGCAAAGGAAGAAAGAAATAGAAGAAGGAGAAGAAGATATGGAGGAGAGATGGATGGATGTGAGTGGTGAAGAAGAGAGAAGGTGAATTGAGGTAGGTGGGGATCCTGTGAGGTCCACAAATCCTGAGGTGATCCTGTGTGGTCCACAGATCCTGAGGTGTCAAGGATTTACATCCCTGCACCAAATAGGTGTGTAAAACGCCTTTGCATGCAATTCTGGCATTTAAACGCCGAAGTGATGCTTGTTCTGGGCGTTCAACGCCCATCTGCAGCATGTTTCTGGCGTTGAACGCCAGTTCCATGCTTGTTTCTGGCGTTCAGCGCCAGCTCTTCTCTGGGTGTATTTATGGCGTTCAAACACCAGGATGTTGCTTGTTTCTGGCGTTCAACGCCAGATCCATGCTTTGTTCTGGCATTGAACGCCAGCCAGATGCTCCTTACTGGCGTTTAAACGCCAGTAAGTCCTTCCTCTAGGGTGTGATTTTTCTTCTACTGTTTTTTATTCTATTTTTAATTTTAGTATTTTTTTCGTGACTCCACATGATCATGAACCTAATAAAACATAAAAGAACAATAAAATAAAAATAAAATTAGATAAAAAAAAATTGGGTTGCCTCCCAATAAGCGCTTCTTTAATATCAATAGCTTGCCAGTGGACTCTCATGGAGCCACACATGTGATCAGGTCAATTTATAGACTCCCAACACCCAACTTAGAGTTTGGATGTGGGGATTCAACACCAAACTTAAAGTTTGGTTGTGGCCTCCCAACACCAAACTTAGAGTTTGATTGTGGGGGCTCTGTTTGACTTTGTATTGGGAGAAGCTTCTCATGCTTCCTCTCCATGGTTGCAGAGGAGGATCTTTGTCCTTCAAACACAAGGTGGTCTCCATTCAATTGAAGGACTAGCTCTCCTCTGTCAACATCAATCACAACTCTTGCTGTGGTTAGGAAGGGTCTTCCAAGGATGATGCCATCATCCTTATCCTTCCCAGTGTCTAGGATTATGAAATCAGCAGGGAATGCCTTTAACCTTCACTAACATGTCCTCTACCAATCCATAAACTTGTTTCCTTGACTTGTCTGCCATCTCCTCTTCTTTTTCGAAAATTTCTGTAAGGTTTTCTCTGGATTGTTGTATTTTAGCTTCTCTCAGTTTCTTCTTCAGAGTCCTTTCAGGTTCAGGATTTGCTTCAACAAGAATGTTCTTGTCCTTGCTCCTGCTCATATGAAAAAGAAGGGAATAACAAAGAAGGTATGGAATCCTCTATGTTACAGTATAGAGATTCCTTATGTAAGTAGAAGAAGAGATGAATAGAAGAGAGAAGAGAGAATTTCGAAAATAATTTTGAAAAAGGGGTAGTAATTTTCGAAAATTAAGAGAAGAAATAAAATTAAAATTAAAAATTGAAACAATTAGTTAACTAAAAAGAATTTTTGAAAAAGAGGGAGGCATTTTTGAGAATTAGAGAGGGAAGAGTAGTTAGGTGGTTTTGAAAAAGATAAGAAACAAACAAAAAATTAATTAGTTAGAAAAAGAAAAAAAAGAATTTGAAAATCAATTTTGAAAAGATAAGAAGTTAGAAAAGATTTTTGAAATTAAAATTTGAAAAAGATATGATATGAAAAGATATGATTAAAAAGATATGATAAACAAGATATGATTAAAAAGATAATATTTGAAAAAGATATATAGAAAAAGATATGATTGAAAAGATATGGTTAAAAAGATAAGATTAAAAAGATATGATTTTGAAAAGATATGGTTTTAAAAAGATATGATTGAAATTAGTTTTGAAAAAGATTTGATTTTTAGAATCACAATTAATGACTTGACTCACAAGAAACCACAAGATATGATTCTAGAATTTAAAGTTTGAATCTTTCTTAACAAGAAAGTAACAAACTTGGAATTTTTTAATCAAAACATTAATTGTTGATGTAATTTTCGAAAATATGATATAAAAATAGGAAAAAGATTTTGAAAAATATTTTGAAATTTTTTTTTAAAATTTTCTAAAAACAAAGGAAAAGATTTGATTTTGAAAAGATAAGATTTTTAAAATTAAAATTTTGACTTGACTAACCAGAAATAACTAAATTTAAAAATTTTTTGACTTAGCCAACCCAAAATTTCGAAAATTATGAGAGAAAAAAGGAAAAGATATTTTTTTATTTTTGAATTTTTAATGATGAGAGAGAAAAACATAAAAATGACCCAAAACATGAAAATTTTGGATCAAAACCAATGATGTATGCAATAACACTATGAATGTCAAGATGAACACCAAGAACACTTTGAAGATCATGATGAACATCAAGAACATATTTTTGAAAAATTTTTGATGCAAAGAAAACATGCAAGACACCAAACTTAGAAATTTTTAATGTTTAGATACCATGAATGCAAAAATACACATGAAAAACAAGAAAAGACACAAAACAAGAAAATATCAAGATCAAACAAGAAGACTTACCAAGAACGACTTGAAGATCATGAAGAACACTATGAATACATGAATTTTCGAAAAATACATAAATTTTTAGAAAAATGCAATTGACACCAAACAAAAAAATTGACTCAAGACTCAAACAAGAAACACAAAATATTTTTTATTTTTATGATTTTATTATTTTTTTGGATTTTTGTATATTTTTTTTTCGAAAACACATAGGAGAAAGGAAGTAATGAATTCAAAGTCCTCAATCAAAATCCTGGGAATTAGACATGGCTTAATAGCCAACCAAGCTAAAACATGTTATATGAAACTCTAGAATTCATTCTTGAAAATTTAGAATAATTTTTTCGAAAACAAAAGAAAAAAATTTTTTTGAAAATAAAACAAAAAGAAAATTACCTAATCTGAGCAACAAGATGAACCGTCAGTTGTCCAAACTCGAACAATCCCCAGCAACGGCGCCAAAAACTTGGTACGCGAAATTGTGATCTCTGGTAATGGCTCCAAAACTTGGTGCTCTAATCTTAATTCATAATTTGTCACAATTCCGTGTAGCTGACCAGCAAGTGCACTGGGTCGTCCAAGTAATACCTTACGTGAGTAAGGGTCGATCCCACGGAGATTGTTGGTATGAAGCAAGCTATGGTCATCTTGTAAATCTCAGTTAGGCGGATAATAATTTGTAATGAGTTTTCGAATAATAATAATAAATAAACAGAAAATAAAGATAGAAATACTTATGCAAATCATTGGTGAGAAATTCAGATAAGTGTATGGAGATGCTTTGTCCCTGTTGGATCTCTGCTTTCCTACTACCTTCCTTCAATCCTTCGTACTCCTTTCCATGGCAATCTGTATGTTGGGCATCACCGTTGTCAATGGCTACATCTCGTCCTCTCAGTGAAAATGGTCCAAAATGCTCTGTCACAGCATGGCTAATCATCTGTCGGTTCTCGATCATACCGGAATAGGATCTTCTATCCTTTTGCGCTTGTCATCACGCCCAGTAATCGCGAGTTTGAAGATCGTCACAGTCATTCGATCCTTGAATCCTACTCGGAATACCACAGACAAGGTTTAGACTTTCCGGATTCTCATGAATGCTGCCATCAATTCTAGCTTATACCACGAAGACTTTGATTCCACGGAATGGGAGGCTCGGTTGTCAGGCGAGGCAACCATGCGTCGTGGGTCGAGAATCCAAGAGATATGCGTCCGGTCTAATGTAGAACGGAGGTGGTTGTCAGGCACGCGTTCATAGGTGAGAAAGATGATGAGTGTCACGGATCATCACATTCATCAAGTTGAAGTGCAACGAATATCTTAGAATAAAAATAAGTTGAATTGAATAGAAAGTAGTAGTAATTGCATTGAAACTCGAGGAACAGCAGAGCTCCACACCTTAATCTATGGAGTGTAGAAACTCTACCGTTGAAAATACATAAGAACAAGGTTCAGGCATGGCCGAATGGCCAGCCCCCCAAAACGTGATCAATAGCCTCCTAAGATGAATAATAGATTGAAACTGAGACCAAATATGTAAAATACAATAGTAAAAAGTTCTATTTATACTAAACTAGCTACTAGGGTTTACAGAAGTAAGTCTAAGTGCAGAGATCCACTTCCGGGGCCCACTTTGGTGTGCGCTTGGGCTGAGCTTTAGCTTTCCACGTGCAGAGGCTCCTTTTGGAGTTGAACGCCAAGTTGTAACCTGTTTTTGGCGTTCAACTCTGGTTCGTGACGTGTTTCTGGCATTTGACTATAGAATGTAGCGTAGAACTGGCGTTGAGCGCCAGTTTGCGTCGTTTAATCTCGAATAAAGTATGAACTAATATATATTGCTGGAAAGTCCTGGATGTCTACTTTCCAACGCCATTGAGAGCGCGCCATTTGGAGTTCTGTAGCTCCAGAAAATCCATTTCGAGTGCAGGGAGGTCAAAATCCAACAGCATCAGCAGTCCTTTGTCAGCCTTTTATCAGAGTTTTGCTCAGGTCCCTCAATTTCAGCCAGAAATTACCTGAAATCACAGAAAAATACACAAACTCATAGTAAAGTCCAGAAATGTGAATTTAGCATAAAAACTAATAAAAATATCCCTAAAAGTAACTAGATCCTACTAAAAACTTACTAAAAACAATGCCGAAAAGCGTATAAATTATCCGCTCATCAGGGTCATCGTAGACTCTCCATGCAAACTGAAGAATGAAAGTTTTCAATATAACACAAACACAATTATTAGATGAAATCTCTCGAATTATCTATATAACAAGCATACTAAAGCGTACGATATCTATCTAACTATCCAAAATAAAAAACATACGTATTTTACAACTAACCTCATCGAACCGTAGCCAGTCAAGGGAAACCCTCCAATGCAGGACCCTGGCCTCATGCTGATACCTGCTCTACTACGGCAATCCAACCAACCTAACACATCGAAGGATAGCATATATGGTTCGTTAAATAACATACCAAAAGATTTGTCAAAATTATTTAACTCAAATACATAAAAAGACATTTCTCACCTCGCAGCCAGTGGATACTGGTAGGCGCCTCTATCTGGTGGACATCATTGGGGGAATCTCTGATAGATCCAGGACAAACAACGGAGTGCAGCCAGCGATATCCGTGAAGCCCAGATGAGCCGCCAAAGATAGGGATTGATACGTCCAGGCCAGCACAGTCGAGCCCCAAGAAAACGCTCTACACTTCGCAAAGTCCAGGAGCAACGGTAGCCAACAAAAGTGCACCAGATTGTTGGACTTATCGGTCATCAGATACCTTCCGATCAATAACATGATATAACACCTGGCGCACTATCAGAGGATCTCGGGATCGTCTGTCTGGGGCATCTGGCGGACACGATCCCGTAGCCACACAAGCTTCAGCGTGAACGGCTCCTTCCTCTGCACCGCCTGCTGTGCTGTCACGGGAGGCCTGGCGCTGAGGAGCTACTCCAACAACATCCACGTCTTCGTATGGTACCACCTACCAAAGTAACGGAGGCACCCCCCGACGGGGTTACCATGTGAGCGTAGGCCTAGGTGGTACACCACGTCCTGTAGGGTGATAGTGACCTCACCTCACGGGAGATGAAACATGTGCGTCTCTGGACGCCATCGCTCCACCAGTGCCAAAATCAGGGAATTGTCAAAAGTAAAATCCTTGAAGGGCACAGTGTCGCCGAATCCAGCCTCAACCAAATACGGGACGATGGCGTCCGGTGGAGGTAAAGTATGGCTCACTCGTCGGGGCAATAGGAGGCGAGGCCTCTGAATAATGACAAACAAAAATAATATTTAAATTAACATAAACAGTGTCATACTATTATAATGGAATTAAATTTATAAATACTAACAACATACCACAGCAATAACAGCGTTTCAAACAAATAATATTTATGTCATACTAATGTAGCACAAGCGGATAGAGTTCTAAATAAAGCCTAGAGACCTAACTCCTAACTCATATACCAACGTCCCAAATCTTCATGACTACCCTAACAATGACAACATCATTAAATTTAACAAGCATAACGAAACTAACCTCGAAGTCGGCAGTCCCAGCATAATGTGTCGTCTCGTTCAGCCTGTTTATGTCCCCGTCATTCCCCACTTGGAGCGCCACCACCGCTTGGGTCAAAGGTATAGTTAGAAAGGGTTAAAAGAGGGGAGAAAGACATTGACAAAGTGAAACTGGGGCCCAGAAGTCAGCTGTAAACGACTTCTATATATAGGTGCGTACGACGTTTACGGTATAAATGAGATATACACATGTCACACTGACGTGTCATATCTCGTTTACAGATATTGTCATCTCGTTTACATTGTAAATGAGATATGACAAGAAAATTTAAATCGGTAAATTGTCTAAAAATTATTTATTTTGGTAAATATTATATTTATTTTATTTATTAAAATAAAAAATCCCTTCATTTATAGATACTTTGACAATTTGAGAAGCTATTTTTTTTCATAAAATAACTTTGACAATAATATTCCTGTAAATCAAAATTATGTAATATTGAGTTCACAAATATAGATAAATACAAATATATAGTAGGGGTTGTTTTATATGTTTACTCTTTTAGCATTCGCCAACGACATCTAAAATATATAATAATAATAATAATAATAATAATAATAATAATAATAATAATAATAATAATAATAAAAAAGTAAAATACATAATTAAACCAAAGACATCTCAAAATTATATGAATCTCCCAAAACAAAAATATTACGTCAAAGTCTCATGTACATATTTGGGTTAAGTACGATTTTGTTCTCTAAGGTATAGGCAAAAAATTTTATTCGTTTCTAACTTTTTTTACATACAAAATCGTCCCTAAAGTTTGGCTTGATTTTAAAATCGTCCTTTTGGACAAAAATACACTTCTTCCCCTATTTATCCTAATCCCTCATCTTCTCCCTTCGCTGCAACGAAAGAAGGGCAGAGAGACAGAGACACTAGCAGTAGCAACGTGGTTGAGCATAGATGACACCAATCCAAGTGATAGAAGATCTAACACTTCCAGTAATTCCGGTGAGGATTGATGACACCAGCGTTAAACAATTGCGTGGGAAGGAAGTATCACTGGTAAAGGTAGCTTGGAGTCGAGCTGGTATTGAGGAACACACTTGTGAACTTGAGTCAGATATGCGGAAGGACTACCCACATCTCTTTTCAGGTAACTAAATTTGAATTTTGAGGGCAAAATTCTTTGTTAGGTGGGTAGGATGTAAACCCCGTTAAATTAGTAAATAATTAGTCAATAAATTAGTTTTTAATAAGGAAGATTAGAAATGTGAATATTATATCAAATTAGGATAGAGCACATCGAAATGAGAATTTTGACGCTAATTTCGAAGAAAATGGTCCAAGATTGGACCGAACGGGCTGAACCGGTTGAACTAGGTCCAAACCGGGCCGTCGATCCAACCGAACCGACCTATTAAATGAACCCAAGCCTTTCTTCTCCCTCATTTCAGCAGGGAACAAAGCTGAAGCATTCACAGGGAGAAGAAAATGAAACTCCACCGAAACCCTTACGCTAGTTTCTAAATCCCGTAACTCCTCCGTCCGAGCTCCGATTGTCGCAGCGTTTGCGGCCATGCGACCACCGCGTCGAGCTCTACGTTGTACCAGAACAATTTCATAGGTAAGTCGTTAAATACTCCCAGCCACTCCTTTCCCCCAATTCTTGAAAGTATGGTACGGTATTGAATTTCTTTGTTTTTTTATGTTTTAGGATCCAATTAGCTTGAGGAAAATATTCACTCTTGCTTATGTGAAGCTTGGGTAAGGTGAGAATACGATAATTCTATTTTAATTTCATTGAATTTGAGCTTTGAGTATTAAATTGGATATATATGTGTTATGAATGTGCATTAGGTTGTGAATAAATAATTGGAACTTGAAATTATGGACGTTGGAATTTTTGGTGGAGGCTGGGCTTAGTATTTTGTTGGGTTTGGAGCTGTGTTTGTTGTGAGAAAATTGATTTGGTCGCTACGTGAGAATCGGCCAAGGTATGGTTTAGGTTTCTTGCATTTAATATATAATGTTCTGTGAAAACTTTGGCTAGATGACCATAGGATAAGCTGAAACGTACGGAATGGTACAATGCTTAGTATACTTGGTATCTATGATGTGATTTGATTGTATAATAGAGATTATTATTATGTGGACATTTTAATGAGATATGAGCAATGAGATGTGGGTAAGTTGATGATTATAGGTTACAAGCATATTGAATGAAGGTTTGATGGTTTTGTTGACATATATCATATTGATGAATGGTGGTTGATAAATGGTGTAATGTTTTGTTGAGTTTTGTTATTGGCATATGGTGTTGGGTTTGGCAAGTTTAGTAAGGAATGGAATGGAGATTTTGGAATGTAAATGAGTTTTAAGAGGTTTTGTGAAGTTGGTTTTTTGCCGAACTTTGGCGAGGCATAACTTAGTCTTCGGACCCTCAATTTGCTTCTAACTTGTTTTGAAATGAAAATTGGGTTTGCGATGTTTATGACACTCGAAGAACGGATGAAAAATATTGTAAAACGAAGAAGTTATGGAAATTGAAAGGCTGCACTATAAACTGTTCTGTTTTTTTAGATTCCCTGCTACTGCAACTTGCTACTGCATCTACCTTATTTTCTTAAAAAACGTACGCCCACGCGTACGCGTGGAGTAAATTTTTGGCGATGCATATGCGACTGGTCCCATGCGTGCGCGTAAGGAGCAAACAAGCATGTCCATGCGTACGTGTGACCCACGCGCACGCGTGACATGAGATTTTCACCCACGCGTACGCATGACAAAGGGACGCGCGCGCGAGCTACAGTCTTACATCCCCACGTGCACGTGTAAGCCATGCGTACGCGTGGACCCTATTTTAGCAAACATGATTTTTAACATTTTAAACTATATTTCAAACCTCTAAACCTCTATTTCCATTCCTATAATCATAAATAGTAGTAATAAACCTGATAATAAGATGAAGTTAGGAGATGAAAATAACTTGAAAGTGAAGTAAAGTTGAAAGGTGATGAATTGATTATAAGATGTTACGAATAAGTCACATATGATACTTGACTGGATATTCGAATGAATGATTATGTATGATACTTGGCTTGAATGATTAAATGATCTGAGATACGAGATTTTCTGAGTAAAGTGTCGTGGGTTGGCACCACGTGTACCAGGTTGAAAACTCGATACTCTGTTGACCCTGCGACGTAAGGGCGACTGGGGACTATAAATTCCCGGGAATGTTACCCCCATTGAGCAATATTAATTATTTGAGAAAAAGTTATGCATAGACTCTTTGAGATGCACGTCGAGGGACAGTCTAAGGTTTTCGGACTTGTCGGGTTGGCTGAATAACCGACAGATGAGTCTCATCAGCCATAGGACAAGCATGCATCATATGCATATTACTTGGATTACTTTCTTGTGCATTAACTGGGTGTGCCTAAGTGTATTTGCCATGGTAAATGTATATTTGTTACCTGCAGTATTTGTAACCTTCTTGTGTTTGCCTTTATCTATTTATCTGTTTGTGAAATGTTGACGGAGATGAAAGTATGGAGGAATGACAGTATGAGACTTAGATTTAAGGTTAAGTTAAGTTAGGTTTAGATACTTTTAGAAAACCACCTTTTATGACTTCTGTTTAATACTTTAAGCTCTGTAATCTGAGTGTCGGCATTCTAGGATTGCCTCTGGATACCTGAAGCGAAGTGGTTACTGGGTTATTTTGTTGTACAGTGATGTATATATATACTTAGCTTTCTCTCTTTGCATAACTTGTTCTTTTGCTCCTCTTTGAGGTTTATGGAGAGGCAGAATTTTGTTTATGTATATTTGGATTTTGGATATGTATGTATATATGTGTAAATATTCTCCGGCCAATCTAGACTTTGCAGGCTGAGTTAGGAGCTTGTTATTTTGTATCTTTGGCACTCTATTCCTACTTTTATAATCTTATATTTGGTGGTTATAACTTTCTTAGCATGCAAGTTTACTCATTCCTTGAGCGTTGCACTTTTATCTCACGATTTTAATTCCTCTATTCTTCAAGCTAAGGCTCCTAGCATACTATAATCCTTCTGCTATTATATGTACACATTTTATTTTAGAGGTCGTAATACCACACCACCTCTATTTTACGACTTAAGCGTAAAGCTCAGTGTGGTAGGGTGTTACATTATGGTATCAGAGCAGTTTGTTCCTATAGAGTCTGAAAGACGGACTGATTATGCTTCTGTGCATTCTCTGCATATGTGTTTATGTGCTATTAGGATATCTGACTGATATATATGGCATAAACGTTTGTGAGTATGCATTTGGAACTTAAAGCATTAGACATGCGATATTGAGACTGATCAACTTAATATCACTTGTTTGGTGTGTATAGAGACCAGATGTCAACTCGCGGACGCGGTCGTGGGCGAGGAAGAGGTAGAATAGGCACTATTACTCCTAGCCCGGCGGGGACTGATCCAGTAGACTTTATGGCTGCCCTGGGAAATATGGCTGCAGATATGCAGGCGATAGCCGAGGCCCTGGGCAATAAGATAAACCAGGGTAATCACCGAAACAATAATGATGAGGACGGTCCTATGACACTTGCTACATTTTTGAAAGTTCACCCTCCGACCTTTAGGGGAACCTCAAATCCCACTGATGTAGATAATTGGATTCAGGCTATGGAACGGGAATTACAGGCCCAATAGGTTCTTGAGGAGCAATGAGTTGAATTTTGAACTTATCAGTTGCAAGGTGAGGCTCAGTATTGGTGGCAGGGAACACGACGTATCTTGCAGCCTGATGGTGCTGCGATTCCTTGGGAGGTTTTTCGGACAGAGTTTTATAAGAAATGCTTTCCTAATTCAGCTAGAAATGCCAAGGAACTTGAATTGATGCAATTAAAGAAGGGCCAGATGACTGTTACTGAGTATACTAGCAGGTTTGAGGAGTTATGTCGCTTTTCTCGTATTTGTCAAGGTGCACTTGAAGATTTTATTGAATCGAAGTGTATTAAGTATGAGGGAGGTCTTCAGAGCGATATTTTGAGCTTCGTAGCTCCAATGGAGATCAGAGTATTTTTTGAATTGGTGAATAAGAGTAGGGTGGCTGAGGATTGTGTGAGAAAGGCGGCAGCAGAGAAAGGAAGTTTGAGGGTGCCTTTCCAGAGGCCTTCAGGGAGGAACTTTGCTCCGAGAGGTAGGAATTTCAAGCGTGGAGGATTTGTTCCGCAGAAGACTTAAGGCCAGGGTAATTACAGAAGGCCGAATACTAATGTTAATTAGGGAAGAAGGTTTGGAAAGCAGCCACAGTAAGATTTGAACTGTCAGAGGTACGGGAAGTATCATCCTGGAGTTTCGTGCAGGTTAGGACTTGGGGTATGCTATTTTTGTGGATAGCCCAGGCATATGGCCAATAATTGTCCGGAGAAGAAGAAGTATAAGACTGGTAGAGTACAGCAACCGGGGAGAGTATATACTACTTCTGCAACAGGTGCTAAGGGATCTGAGACACTGATTAGAGGTAATTGTGAAATGACTGGTAAAATCTTAAATGCTTTATTTGATTCAGGAGCAACTCATTCATTTATTGCATTTGAAAAGGCTAATGAGTTAGGATCGAGAATGGTGGTTTTAGGTTATGATTTAAAAGTGCATAATGTTACTCATAAAGCTATAGTGACTAGAATAGGATGCCCACAAGTTTCATTTCAAGTACAACAGCGTGAGTTTATGCATGATCTGATTTGTTTGCCGATGACTGGTCTTGATCTCATTTCGTGATTGGATTGATTATCTAAGAATCATGTTTTGCTTGATTGTTCTGAAAAATTAGTACGGTTTATGCCGGAAGGATCAGAAGCGCCAATTGTGGTGAATAGTTATTATTTGAACTCTATGATAGTAAACTATTCTGGATCTGAATGTTAGGGTATTATGTTATTAACTGTGGGAGTATCAGGTGATGATTAGAGTTTAGATCAGATTCTGGTTGTATATGAATTTCCAGATGTATTTCCGGATGATATTAATGAATTTTCGCCTAACCAGGAGGTTGAATTTGAAATTGAGTTAGTGCCTGGAGCCGGTCCGATTTCGATTACTCCTTAAAGGATGTCACCTTTAGAAATGACTGAACTGAAGGCTCAGTTGGAAGATCTGTTGGGTAAGCATTTTATCTGACCAAGTGTTTTTCTGTGGGGAGCGCCAGTGTTACTGGTAAAGAAGAAGGACGGAAGTATGCGCTTGTATGTCAATTATCGGCAATTGAATAAGATTACTGTGAAGAATAAATACCTGTTACCTAGAATTGATGACCTAATGGATCAGTTACAAGGTGCCGGTATGTTTTCTAATATTGATTTACAATTCGGGTATCATCAGATAAGGGTTAGAGATGAGGATATTCCAAAAACTGCTTTCAGGACATGTTATGGTCATTATGAGTATACGGTGATGTCTTTTGGGTTAACTAATGCTCCAGCAGTATTCATGGATTATATGAATAGAATTTTCTTGCTGTACCTGGACAAGTTTGTCATTGTCTTCATCGATGATATTCTTGTTTACTCTAAGACTGAAGAAGAGCATGTTGATCACTTGCGAACTGTGCTGCAAATTTTGAGAGACAGGAAGTTACATGCTAAGTTATCTAAATGCGAATTCTGGAAGAGTGAGGTGAAGTTTCTCGATCACGTGTTGAGTAAGCAGGGAATAACTGTGCATCCTGTTAAGGTGGAAGCAGTAATGAATTGGGAGCGACCAACTTCAGTGACAGAGATCAGGAGTTTCCTAGGTTTGGCAGGGATCGGAGATTCATTAAGGGATTTTCACAGTTCGCCTTACCTTTAACTAAGTTGACTAAGAAGGATACGCCTTTTGTCCGGACTCCGGAATGTGAGGAGAGTTTTCAAGCATTGAAGCGCATGTTGAGTACTGCACCCGTGTTAGTATTGCCTGAACCAAGTGAACCATTTGAAGTATATTGATTGTGATGCATTATTAAAGGGTTTATGGTGCGTTTTGATGCAGCACCGGAATGTTGTAGCATACGTCTCACGGCAATTAAGGCCGCATGAGATGAACTATCCGACACATCATTTAGAACTTGCTATTGTTGTGTTTGCTCTAAAGATTTGGAGGCACTATCTCTATGGCATTAAGTTTCATATTTTCTCAGACCATAAGAGTTTGAAGTATCTTTTTGAGTAAAAAGAGTTGAATATGCGTCAAAGGAGGTGGATGGAGCTTCTGAAAGATTATGATTTTGAATTGAATTATCATCCAGGAAAAGCGAACGTTGTGGCAGACGCCTTGAGTCGGAAGTCTTTATATGCAACTTGGATGATGCTACGAGAAGAAGAATTACTAAGTGCATTCCAAGGTTTGAATTTGGGAGTTAGAGAAGAATCTGGAATTTTGTGTTTAAGTTAGTTGCATATTTTAAGTGATTTTAAATCAGAACTTTTGAAGGCTCATCAAGATGGTGATGCATTACGTAAGGTATTGCCAGCAGTTGAACAGAGAAAATAGTGGAAAGTGTCAGAAGGTTCGGATGGTTTGTGGAGGTTCAAGAACCGGATTGTTGTGCCGGATGTTGGAGACCTGCGACAGAGTATCTTGAAAGAAGCTCATAAGAGCAGGTTTTCAATTCATCCAGGAAGCACCAAAATGTATCAGGATCCGAAAGCGATGTTTTTGTGGCCAGGGATGAAGAATGATGTGGCATTACATGTATCTAAATGTTTAACGTGTCAAAAGGTTAAGATTGAGCATCAGAGACCATCAGGAACCCTTCAACCTTTGGAGATTCCATAATGAAAATAGGAGAGTATCGCAATGGATTTTGTGATAGGTTTGCCTAGAACCCGGTCTGGTTGTGATGCTATTTGGGTAGTTGTGGACCGACTGACAAAATCAGCTCACTTTCTTCCTATCCGAATAAGTTGCACAATGGAAGAATTGGCTCGAATGTATATCAAAGAGATTGTCAGGTTGCACGGCGTGCCTTCTACTATTATATCTGACAGAAATCCTCGTTTCACATCAAGGTTCTGGGAAGCTTTTCAGCGTGCATTTGGAACTCAGTTAAGTTTGAGTACTGCGTATCACCCTCAGACAGATGGTCAGTCAGAAAGAACTATTCAGACCTTGGAGGATATGCTAAGGCCTTGTGTTTTGGACCAGCCGACAAGCTAGGATCAGTATATGCCGTTAGTGGAATTTGCTTATAACAATAGCTACCATGCGAGAATCAGAATGGCTCCATATGAAGCTTTGTATGGCAGGAAATGTCAATCTCCGCTGTGTTGGTATGAAACTGGAGAAAGAAGTTTATTAGGGCCTGAGGTGATAGCTGAAACTACTGAGCAGATAAAAAAGATTCGTAGCCGAATGCTTATAGCCCAGAGCCGTCAGAAGAACTATGCCGATCAGAGGTGAAAGCCTTTGGAGTTTTAAGAAGGAGAGCATGTCTTTCTAAAAGTTACACCAACCACTGGAGTGGGAAGAGCTATTAAGACTAAGAAACTCAATCCCCGTTATATTGGACCGTTTGAAATCTTGAAAAGAATTGGGCCGGTGGCTTATAGAATTGCTTTGCCGCCGTATCTTTCAAACTTGCACGACGTATTTCATGTATCACATCTTCGGAAGTATACTCCTAACGCAAGTCATGTTCTAGAACCGGAAACAATCCAAGTGAGAGAAGATCTAACACTTCCAGTAATTCCGGTAAGGATTGATGACACCAGCGTTAAACGATTGCGTGGGAAGGAAGTATCACTGGTAAAGGTAGCTTGGAGTCGAGGTGGTATTGAGAAACACACTTGTGAACTTGAGTTAGATATGTGGAAGGACTACCCACATCTCTTTTCAGGTAACTGAATTTGAATTTTGAGGGCAAAATTCTTTGTTAGGTGGGTAGGATGTAAACTCCGTTAATAGTAAATAATTAGTCAATAAATTAGTTTTTAATAAGGAAGATTATAAATATGAATATTATATTAAGTTAGGATAGAGCTCATCGAAACGAGAATTTTGACACTAATTTCGAAGAAAACGGTCTAAGATTGGACCGAAAGGGCCGAACCGGTTGAACCGGCCCGTTGATCCAACCTAACCGACCTATTAAATGAACCCAAGCCTTTCTTCTCCCTTATTTCAGCAGGGAACGAAGCTGAAGCATTCGCAGGGAGAAGAAAACGAAACTCCACCGAAACCCTTACGCTAGTTTCTAAATCCCGTAACTCCTCCGTCCGAGCTCCGATTGCCGCAGCATTTGCGGCCACGCGACCACCGCGTCGAGCTCTACGTTTCTATCGGAACAATTTCATAGGTAAGTCATTAAATACTCCCAGCCACTCATTTTCCCCAATTCTTGAAAGTATGGTACGGTATTGAATTTCTTTTTTTTTTGATGTTTTAGGATCTAATTAGCTTGAGAAAAACGTTCACTTTTGCTTATGTGAAGCTTAGGTAAGGTGAGGATATGATAATCCTATTTTAATTTTATTGAATTTGAGCTTTGAGTATTAAATCCGATATATATGTGTTATGAATGTGTATTAGGTTGTGAATAAATAATTAAAACTTGAAATTGTGGACGTTGGAATTTTTGGTGGGGGCTGGGCTTAGTATTTTGTTGGGTTTGGAGCTGTGTTTGTTGTGAGAGAATTGATTTGGTCGCTACGTGAGAATCGGCCAAGGTATGGTTTAGGTTTCTTGCATTTAATATATAATGTTCTGTGAAAACTTTGGCTAGATGACCATAGGATAAGCTGAAACGTACGGAATGGTACAATGCTTAGTATACTTGGTATCTATGATGTGATTTGATTGTATAATAGAGATTATTATTATGTGGACATTTTAATGAGATATGAGCAATGAGATGTGGGTAAGTTGATGATTATAGGTTACAAGCATATTGAATGAAGGTTTGATGGTTTTGTTGACATATATCATATTGATGAATGGTGGTTGATAAATGGTGTAATGTTTTGTTGAGTTTTGTTATTGGCATATGGTGTTGGGTTTGGCAAGTTTAGTAAGGAATGGAATGGAGATTTTGGAATGTAAATGAGTTTTAAGAGGTTTTGTAAAGTTGGTTTTTGGCCGAACTTCGGCGAGGCATAACTTAGTCTTCGGACTCTCAATTTGCTTCTAACTTGTTTTGAAATGAAAATTGGGTTTGCGATGTTTATGCCACTCGAAGAACGGAATATTGTAAAACGAAGAAGTTATGGGAATTGAAAGGTTGCATCTATAAACTGTTCTGTTTTTTTAGATTCCCTGCTACTGCAACTTGCTACTGCATCTGCCTTATTTTATTAAAAAAAACGTACGCCCACGCGTACGCGTTACCCACGCGTATGCGTGGAGTGAATTTTTGGCGATGCGTACGTGACTGGTTCCATGCGTGCGCGTAAGGAGCAAACAAGCATGTCCACGCGTACGCGTGACCCACGCACATGCGTTGCGCTTTTATCTCGCGATTTTAATTCCTCTATTCTTCAAGCTAAGGCTCCTAGCATACTATAATTCTTCTGCTATTATATGTACACAGTTTATTTTAGAGGTCGTAATACCACACCACCTCTGTTTTACGACTTAAGCGTAAAGCTCAGTGTGGTAGGGTGTTACACACAGACTCTCGCGGCAGCGATGTGGGTAGGCACAGATGTTTGCAGTGGTCATTGCGGTGGTCACCCCATTCGTACTCCTTCAAGTTCTATTCTTCAGCCTTTCATCACATAATTGTTTGAATATTTGGTGATGATTTTTGTTGTTATTTGTTGCTGATTTTTCTTCTTCAGTCGTTGTTAGTTTTTTGTTTTTGTTGTTGTTGATTCTCTTTGTACATCCTTCTCTTTTTCTGGACTATAGGTGATAAATTGTGAAAATTGGGGTTGCTGAGTATGAGAACTTGGTGATCCTTCAACAATGGTGGATCTGAGAGAGTGAGAGTCAATGTGTGTAAAATTGGGGAAGGATAATTTTGTTCGAAAATTAGAGAAAGGACAATTTTAAAACTAAACTGAACCTAAGGACGATTTTGCATGCAAAAAAAGGTTGGGACGAATAAAATTTTCGACCTATACCTTAGAGACCAAAATCGTACTTAACCCTACATATTTATATAAATCGAATTGACCTCATTCGAATTAGCCTTTTCAGTTGTCAATCGAATTGACCTAGTTCGATTTACATAGAACATATTACATACTAGTAAATCAAATTTACATAATTCAATTTATAAGGGAACTGAGTAGATGTCAGTAAATCAAATTGACCTAATTCGATTTATTATTAAACAGTCCATATATAGTAAATCGAATCAGTTTGATCCGATTTAGTACTGGTATAGATTATTATTTATTTATTCTATATTAACTTTAAAACATAAATTTCAATAATGAAATACACCTCATTTGGTATAACTATCTGTTAGTCATTTCATAATGTATAACTATATGTTACTTCCGACTTTGAAAAAATTCAAGTTTTAACTCTTATGCTATCTTGGAGGACTATACTTTATATTAATTTTTTCAACATCAAAAGTCTCGGTAATGATTCTTTAGATGCTAATGAATCAAAGGATAATTTTTAATAATTTTTAGAAATCGTTTAATATTCTGTTTTAAATTCACAAGTTTATAAAAAAATGTAGATTTTCTGAAATTTAAACTAAAACACAAAAGTTAAATTTTTATTCTTATTCCTTTTGATTTTTTTTATTTTTTATTTGAATTCAAATGGAGATTATTTTTTTATTGTATATTTTAAAGTTAATATAGAATAAAAACAATAATTTGTACCAGTACTAAATCGAATTAAACTGATTCGATTTACTATATATGGGTTGTTCAATAGTAAATCGAATTAGATCAATTCGATTTACTAGCATCTACTCAATTCCCTTATAAATCGAATTAGGTCAATTCAATTTACTATTAAAAAGTTAATTCGAATGAGGTCAATTCAATCTATATAAATATGTGCATAGGACTTTGACGTAATGATTTTTGTTTTTGAAAATTTATGTGATTTTGATATGTTTTTTATTTAATTATGCATTTTATCCTAATAATAATAATAATTGTTAATACATTTTTTTCCCAACTCTTTCAGTTAATTTGTCTACCGTTGCGAACTCAAAATAATGTTGGGATATTTTTACAGTTGGTTCGTGAATTTGCTTCACAACTGTGTTTAGTAAAAAGTTTTTTTTTTTTTTT
>NC_029779.3:23709899-23717050 GCF_000817695.3 Arachis duranensis
TTGAATTTGCGAATCATATGTTTTCTCATAGTTACATGTCTACATATAAAAAAATACATTTTAATAATTTACAAGTGTAATAATCCGTGCCATGCACCTGATAAAATTGAAATTATAATTTTAAATTATTATATTAAAATTAATTTGAATTGTTATAATTTAATTAATAAATAAATAATATGATGTGCATTGTTCGTGTTTTTTTAAATATAATATTAAATGTATTAACTCGAATATAACTATTAAGTGTATAAAAATTATGTTTGAATTATGAATTCTCTAAATGAATTATCTTAAATTATGATTTCAATCAGAAATTACAATTATGATTTAAAAAAATTTCTTTGATATAATATTACATTTTTTCTCCATTTACTATTAATATATTGATATCTACTTAATATACTAAAACTGAGTTTTTTCCCAACTAATAAAAGTGAGGTGTCACTTTCTTGTAAACTCATTTTCCCTCCAAAATGAATGCATTTAATGAATAATCTACTTAATATACTAAAATTGAGTTTTTTCCCAACTAATAAAAGTGAGGTGTCACTTTCTTGTAAACCTATTTTCCCTCCAAAATGAATGCATTTAATGAATAATGCATAATTATACTAATTTAGGAAAATATCTTTATTTTAATTATATAAAATCAATATTTAATACATTATTAAACTACTTATCAATTATTAATCAGAAATATTTTTAATTATTTTAATAAATAATACATAATTATACTAATTTAGGAAAATATCTTTATTATAATTATATAAAATCAATATTTAATGCATCATTAAACTAATTATCAATCGAAAATATTTTTAAATATTTTAATTATATTATTTTAATTATATTCATATTCTTCTAGTTCTTATTCATTATCTAATGATTTTATTAGTGGCAAGTTGTTAACCCATTTATATTGATAATAATAATAATTTTATTAAGATAAATATCAAATTATATTCCTAATATAAAAATATAAAATTTAATTCCTTCCATTTTAATTTTACCACTATAAAAAATCATGTATGCCAGAAGAAAATATCATTCGTTTACCAATTACTCTTTCATTTAATAGCTTTTACAACAATTCTTTTTCTTCCTATGAGGCGTCGTTGCAAGAAGACAATTATCGTAGACACAAACTACCACACTCTCCAACTTTCGTGCTCATCATTTGGAGCTATATAAAATATGTTATCTATGAAGTATTTATAGACCATGGTGTTATCATGTATGCATGAATAAAAAATGTTTCGTATTTAAATTTAAGTCATTTACCTGTTTGTGGTATATTGTAGTGTGAAATTACTTTCAATATGTGTTGTGTAATGATATTATGTTCTAATTTAAGCTTTTACTTTAGAACTGTATTATGATTTTATCTCATCATTTTTTCTTAGATATCAAGTTGACGTATTATTTATTATTATTATTATTATTATTATCGAAACGGATATAATATGAAATGTACCAAAAAAAAACTCTCACATTATAGGGTTTTTTCGGACGAACTTTGAGACAAAATTGAAATAAATTTCGAACAAATTATAGACATTTTTTTTTCAAACAAATTTGGGACGAATTTTTTTTGTCCCAAAAAGCTTTGTTGCTAATTTACATTTTGTCTGAAATTTCGTCCGAAATTTTTTTCAGACGATTTTGTGACAGATTTCGAATAGGCATTTATCTACTAGATTTCTAACTATTATAATGTATTTTAGACGAATTAGCCAACATAAAGACAATGTATTTCAGACAAATTTCAAACGTAAAAATATTTCAATTTAGACAAATTTCAAACAAAAAATATATTTTATTTCAGATAAATTTCTAACGAATTTAGTCAAATATAACAAATTTTTTCGAACAAATTTTAGACAAATTAAATATTTATTTTCAATTAAATTTCAGACAAATTTAATTTAAAAAAATTTACATATTTGAAACAAATTTCATACAAAACAAAAAATTATTTTCGCACAAATTTTCTACAAATTTAATATAATATTTCAAACAATTTTCATACAAAATAATTTGCTATTTAATATATAAATATTTTAGAAATAAATTGTATTCGATCTGCTTTCTATATTAAGGCCATCATAATTATTTTTTTCATATTACATCATCGAAATTATAAACACATAATAAAGTTATGAAAAAAGTAATTACCATAAAAGAGTTAAAAAAAATATTTATTATTAAAATACTTTTGTCCATAAATATAATCAAACTAAAATAAGAAAAAAATACTTAAACTAAAACAAAGAAAACCTTTAAAAAGGTCAAATATCATGAATAGAATAAAATAAAATGTACTAACTAATTCACCTAAAAATTTCTTAATCTAAATCAGAAAACTCCTGACATCAATCACTTATGTTATCATCCACATCATCACTAGAGCCTGTCCCAAGCTCATCTTCTGTAGGATCAGACAAGGTTGAAGGAAGTGAGAGATTCAACTTTTTATACAAAGATGAATTGTCTTTTTAGTAGAACCAATTCTCTTCTGTTGAACCTTTAGTTGACGTCCTTGATCTTTTAACTTGTGTTCAACATCATTCAACTTAACTTTTTGCTCTAACCACTGAAGAATACATAAATCAAAACAAAATGAGAAATTCAAAAGACATCAGCAAATGATAGAAAAAGAAAAGTGTTAATAGAGTTGAAGGAAAACTACTAACAGTGTTGATAGGATCAAGAGTTTGTATTGAATCAACAACCATAGCACGAGGGGAAAGAAGCTGATCTTTCTTCAATATGTCCTGAAAACTAAATTAAATAAAAAGCATACAAGTATCTAGACTTCACCATACAGTTCTCGCAAGTTAAGGCTATTACATGAAATAATCGCTTAATAGGACCCAGACAATAACTTCAATAAAAATCCATGTATAAAACAGAAAATAATATAGCAAGAAGAATGCTAGCAGCAAAACTCATCAAAAGAAATCCATATTTTCACCTCAATATCAGTACTTGAATATAAATATGTATCTGATTTAATCCTAAGGCGTTCTGCTCTGTTACCAATTTGCTCAAGGCTCTGTCACGACACAAAACAAAATAAATGCAACCAAATTAGAGAAGGTTAACTTACTCTAAACCCAAAGCACAGTCACAAATCAAATGTTAAACTTCAGTGCCCACATCAAGGAAATCAAATATTATCTCAAACTACAATACCAGGATGCAGGAAAGAAACCCAATAAAAGCTAACCTTTTCACCAGACACATAAAAAAGTCGAGACGCTTTGCCTTCACTGCAACCCTTTTATATCACATGGTGTACATATGATTCTCTGCTAGGCATTATCGAATAAATTTTGGTGAGGCTCACTAATGCATTTGAAAGAGAACAAAATACAAAATGCTAGATGAGTACAAATTAAACAAGATTCTTTAATTCCAGAGCAAACTATTCACCATTTCTTTCTTTCTATTTTCTCTATCCCACATGCTTTATATATACACATAGAAACTATGGTTACAAGCTTACCTACATGGCAAACAATAACGCTGGCACTTAAATTTAACTTGAAGATATTCTTGTTTTTAGCATAGTAATACAAGAACCAGCAGTTATTAGGGGAAAAAAGAGAAAAAGAAAAAAGAAGACAATTGAATTTAGAGAGAAAGTTACGTTGTGATATATATTAATTCCTATTAATTAATTAATGGAAGTTACCAAAGTTTTCTTGTTCTTCCAATTCGATACCAACCTCAGCAAACCTTTTCTCTTTGTAAACGTACCACTTAACAGCAACAAAGTAAATGACGACATTGATAGCACTCAACAAACTCAATTATATTGAATCAATTATATCAGATTAGATTAGATTAGATAAACGAATACCTTGATAATACACAACAGCATAGGTAGCAAGCACAATTAAACTTGATAATACACAATCTGCAACACAGGAACAGATTCACAGGAACAGATTCACAAGAAGTCAATTCTCAGTTTTTTTTTTCGGTAAAAATATTGGATCCTAACATATTCCTAAATTTAATATGCCAAAATTTAAACTTTCATTTCACATCTGCAACACAGGAACAGATTCACCCAGGGAACCAAAATATCATGAATTCAATTATCAGAAGTTAGAATGCAAAATGAAGAAACAATAACACAATACCCACCAAGTTAACAATGAAAGTAAGCACCAACCACAAACCTCATCATAATCAAACTCTAAATATTTAAAAAACTCATCAACAAAACATAACAAACAAATTATCAAACAGAGAATATGCATAATAATATTTTTCCAAAAAGATATTTGTCCTCTTCCTCATTTTGGTTATGATGCACAACATACAAGACCAATCCTACAATGGCAGATAAGGCAAGGAGTACCCAGATCCAGCAAGAGAACCTTCACTAACCAGGTGCTGAAAATTGGAAGCTCATCGTCGGATCTTTTGATAGCTGCACAACAGGTCCATCAAGCCCTAAAATCATTTATTCTCCATCAATCAGAACTATGCCTCAAGCCCCAATAGAATAAAAAAGGGGAAAACTGACCTGGAAAACAAGGGAAGTCAAGGGTTCATATTTCATAGCATGGTGGACGAAGTGAAGCCGCAGGGACAATGCGACGTGAACGGAGGCCAAAGGTGCAGGAACCGGCAGATGCAGACGAGCCAACGACGAGAAGAGAGAACGGCGTCGACGACAATACATGACACACGCACAGGACTTCTGGAGGCGACGATGCAGTGACGGGGACAAAGCAGAGGAGCCGATGATCGTGGCAGCAACCGTGCGGTGGCGGTGGCTGGTGGTTCTTTTGGGACTGTGAGATTGACAGAGTAAGGAGATGCGCCAACGCGGTGAGGGCGAACCACGGACATAGGCGACGGCGCAGTGAAGGAGATGTACAGGAGACGACAGACGATGCAAAGAAACCGGCGACGTGCGGTGGCGGTGACAAACTGAGTGAGAGAATGAGATGCTGAGAGCTTTGCCTCTGTGACTTGTGAGTTGTCAGATTGAGTCAGAGAGAGTCAAGGGGAATGGGGCTCCGTTTAGGGTTTTAATTTTTCCAAAAAGAAGAGTGGGGGAACGTCGTCGTTTTCGTGGGAGAAGTTTTAAAAAAATAAAAATCGAACCGGTTCGGTTTTTTAAACTCGCCGACAACATTCGTTGAGAGGGAGATTGAGAGATGAAGATGGCGAGGTTTGAGAGATCAGGGATTTAGTTTTTTTTATATATATAAATTAGCAAAACGAACCGGCCGGTATTTAAAACCTCAAGTTGACCGATTTTATCAAAATCGTCCGATCCAAACCAGTTATCACCGGTTCTTTTCCTTCTTCGATCATACACTTCAACCGGACTGGCTACCTGACCGATTCACTGATTTTTCGGTCGAATTGGCCGGTCCAATCCGGTTCTTACAATTATGGATTCACAACCAAGGAACCAAAATAATGGCCCTTATCATAAGAACAGAAAAACGGAGTGAAGAAATAGTTACCTTGTACTATTCATGGTGAGGGTTAAGCGCCGATTGAGGGATAGGCAGTGACGGTTGAGCGTCAATCGAGGGATAAGCAACAATGTCTTTGGTGTTTAGGGTTTACGACAGACAGTGCTGATTGAGAAAGGGCACGCCGATGCAGGGTGCACCGACAGAGCAGCGCCGATGGAGGGTTGCGAGAGAGGGTGCGAGGTTGCGAATCTGAGGAGGAGGCTTGTGGTTAGGGTGCGAGGGTTGCAACAGAGAGGGTGCGAAAGAGAGGGTGCGACGGAGGGCTGCAAGATAGGGATCGGAGAGAGGGCTGGGTGCAAGGGTTCTCAGTAGTAACAAAGGTTCTCAAAAGTGATGAAGATGAAGGGCTCGGAGAGAGGATTGGGTGCGAGGATTTTCATAGCAGTGATGAAGATGAAGGGCTGGGTGCCGAAAAGCCTTTGATGTATTCATTTGTATTTTTTTAAATTTTTAATATATCTTAATCTTATATGAGAAAAGTATACGATTTTTTCATTTTACGTGATTTTTTATTCTTATTTATTATTTGTATTATTTTTTTAAAAGATTGGATATAATTTATTTTTAAATTTTTATATGTGATTCTTTTAGATACAATTTGTCTTAAATTTTGAATTATCATAACGTAAATAATTAAAAGAATAAATTAAAAAATAAAAGATTAATTTAAAGTATAAACAATACTTTTATACTAAATGTTAAAATTTTTCAATAAACATTTGAAATTCGTTTGAAAACTGATGCACTTTCAAACAAAATTTACAAATGATGTTATTTTCATCCCAAATTTGCGGAAAAAAATTTTAGCTACTTCAAAGGGTAAGCTATAGTAAAAGCATTTAAGACTAATTATAAACAAATTTGGGATAGAATTAACATTTTTCAAAATACGTCCCAAATCCATTTGAAATTATTGTGCATATTCAGATGGAATACAGACGAATTATAGTTTTTGTCCAAAATATGTTGCTAATCTGTATGAAAATTTAGGCGCCATCCAAAAAAAATTTGGCGCCAAAATTTGGGACAAAATTTAGACAAATTTAGGACAGAATATATTATTGCAATGTCTCCACTAAAAGTTGTTCAACATTTGTCTCAAATTTGTCCGAAATGAAAAGTCATTCAGACGGAATAAATTTCGTTTGAAATTTTCGTCTGAAAAAATTCTATTTCTAGTAGTATTCAATTTATTTTATTGTAGTCTTCTATCTATTCTATTTATTTTTATTTTCTTCTTATTCATTTTATTTTCTTTTTAAGTGTTATATAATTTATTATAATTTACACCAATCTACTTCTATTTATTTAATATACTAAAACTGGATTTTTTCCCAACTAATGAAAGTGAGGTGTCACTTTCTTGTGAACCCATTTTCTTTCCAAAATGATTGCACTATTTCTCTCTTTTAAAATTATTTTTAAAAATTATCTTTAATTGATATAATTATATTATAATTAGTATGTAATGAATGATACATAATTATACTAATTTAAGATAATCTCTTTATTATAATTATACTAATCTCTTTTAAATTTATTTCAGAAAATTATCTTAATTATAATTATATAACAATATTATACTTAGCATTTAATGAATAATTCATAATTATACTAATTCAAAAAATATCTCTATTA
>NC_029779.3:23717222-23720856 GCF_000817695.3 Arachis duranensis
CAAATAAAAGAAAATATTATTGGACGATTGTAGAAGCAACAATATATGTATATATATAAATAACCAATTTAATATTAATAACGATAATTATCGTTATTATTCAATAATAATAATAATAATAATAATAATCTTTCCTTTTATTAAAACACTCATCTAATTGAATTAATATAAATATTTAATGAAAATAAAGGATGAATTTTTTAGCTTGAAAGATAATACAATCGAATATTCTTAAAGATTTTAAAGCTGTGAGTAAATATTCTTCCTATATTAATATACGCATGCATGTCTATATTTTTGTGAGTAGTGATGTGATTCTTGTTTGTTTCTTTGTCAATTTGCTTGTTAATAATGGTTCTCTTTGTCAGATTATGGCTTGGAGGTTTATCAATGGTCCTTTGGTCTTTCTAAGTATAAGATTAGAGGCTTATTAAGAAGTTAGGGTTTGTTCTTACTTGGTCTGTGATAGGAAATATTAGGAATGATTGGTGAATTTGAAAAATTTTTTCATGCATTGGTTACTTTCTGCATTGTTAACCAAAAATGCATTTGGTACAATTGCATTACAGTGATTCTCCTTTTTCTTTTTTGTTGCCCTTTTGATTGTATCCTTTGTATGGTGTTTTGAACAGAGTTGTTTTCTTGTTTCTTCACCCGCTGCAAATACTGAATCCGTCCCCACCTCCAAGCTGAGAGCTTGGTCTGTGCAAATTTCCAAGTTTTCTAATTTTTTTTCTCTTCATATATTTATTAAGTTTTCAATCTTCTAAAATGTTTATTGCTTCCATTTCGCAGGTGCTACTTGGTGATTCATTCTTCCGTGAGAGGGAGTATCATAGAGCTATTGTAAGAGATGCTTTCCTATATATATCTTTCTCCATATTTTGTGTGGTTAAATGTTGGAAGTTGAAACCATTGCTTGTTGATTGCTTTTATTCAAAGCATTTTAGAAATGGAGGAAAGTTGTGAACTCATAATCTATTATGTTGATGAACAATATAGCTACAAGCAAGCTTTGCAGTACAACAAGATGGTCCCCAAACAGAATATGCAACTGTCCCGTAGTTCAATACCATCAAACAGGTATGGTGAAAGAATTTTTTTCTATGTGATATTTTGTTCGTGGATCTAGATGGGTGGTTTTGAAAGGGTGTATAAAAGAAAAGATTTATCAATGTGGTTTATGTATTGTTTATAGGCCTCATGTAGCAGAAGAAAAGATTTAATTAAAGTGAAACTGGAGGTTGGGGTTCCTTTTTTATTGGAGGTATTTTTTATGAGATAATCTTTGAGCATGAAATGAGTGAGTGCAGTTTTTTGTCACAAAAATGCAAGTTATTTATAGATCGGATTGTCTTCTTGGAACATGTTGTTTTGGAGCTGAATATGAGGAAATATATACGGTGATTACTATGGAGGTGTTGATTGGTCATATACTAATGTATAAGCATCAGTGGCATTTGGAACGAATGGAGAGGAGGGTAATTTGCAAGAGTTAAGGAGACTATAAAGAAGAGTTAGGTGTTTTTTAATATTTCATATATGGTTGTTCAGTAGGTTCTGCATTATTTGTTTTATGATTGTAGTTTTAGCATCTTGTTTTGATCTTTTTATTGATGATTGTCTGAAAACTTTGTTTTTATGTTCCTGGTACTTTGTTTTGTGACTCACTCCCTTGTTGGGATTGTTGAGAGTTTGAAGTGATCGCAAAAAAATTTTATCATTCGTAATAAACTACAAATTTCAGACATTCACGAAATATGTTACGTAAAGTGTCTTTTTCTAAATTAATTTTCTGTAGTATATGTATGCATATAGTTTTACTCATTAATGCTCATATGTACATATATTAGCACTAAAGCACAGTAGCACTTTATTTTACTTCCTAATTGATTATTTTTGGCAACTAAGTATTATTTTATATTGTTATTATTTTAATTATTTCAATGATGTATATGTTATTGAAAATTAAATGCAACATGTGTTACTAATTTTATAAATTTTTATATTGTTTTAGATATCAGGTTCTAAAAAAATAAAAAACACTTGTCCATTAAAGGAGTAAGAAATGATCAATGAAGAGCAAAAGGTTAAGTTGGATGATACTGAGCACAAGTTGAAAGATCAAGGACATCAACTAAAAGCTCAACAAAAAAGAATTGGTTCTAGTGAAAAGACACTTCATGCTTTATGTGTGAAAAGTTGAATCTCCCACTTCCTTTAACTATGTTTGTTCCTGGCAAGATGAGCTTCGGACAAGCTTTAATGATAACATGAGTGATTGATGTCTAGAGTATATATTTTTTTCTTATTTAGATTAAGGAATTTTTAGGTGAATTAATTAGTACATTTTAATTTATTCATGATTTGTGACATTTTTAAAGACTTTCTTTGTTTTCGTTTAATTATTTTTTTCTTGTTTTAGTTTGATTACATTTATGAATAAAAGTATTTTAATAATAAATATTTTTTTAACTCTTTTATGGTAATTAACTTTTTCATTACTTTATTATGTGTTTATAATTTGGATGATGTAAAATGAAAAAAATGATTATAATGGTCTTAATATAGAAAGTAGATCGAATACAATTTATTTTCTAAAATATTTATATATTAAATAACAAATAATTTTGTATGAAATTTGTTTGAAATATTATATTAAATTTGTAGAAAATTTGTGCGAAAATAACTTTTTGTTTTGTATGAAATTTGTTTCAAATATGTAAATTCTTTTAAATTAAATTTGTCTGAAATTTAATTGAAAAGAACTAATTGATTTGTCTAAAATCTGTTCGAAAAAAATTTGTTATATTTGACTAAATTCGTTAGAAATTTGTCTGAAATAAAGTATATTTTTTGTTTGAAATTTGTCTAAAATGAAATATTTTTACGTTTGAAATTTGTCTGAAATACATTGTCTTTAGTTGGCTAATCTGTCTAAAATTTGTCTAAAATACATCATAATAGTTAGAAATCTAGCAGATAAATGCCTATTCGAAATCTGTCACAAAATCGTCTGAAAAAAATTTCGGACGAAATTTCAGACAAAATGTAAATTAGCAACAAGGATTTTTGGGACTAAAAAAATTTGTCTCAATTTTGTTCGAAAGAAAAATTTTGTCCATAATTTGTTCGAAATTTATTTCAATTTCATCTCAAAATTCGTCCAAAAATCCCCTATTTCTAGTAGTGAATACCTCATTTTTTTCATAAATAGAAAATAATATTTACCCATTAAATTTGTTAGTTGCTCAATCGATTCATCTTATTTATTGTGATTGAGATTGATATATAATCATAAAGATTTTTTTTCCTCCATTAATTTTAGTAAAGAAAACCATGACGTAAAATAAAATAAAATAAAGTCAGTATCTATTTTTTTCTCAATATTTTTTATATTTACGATAAATATTAAATGTAAAAAAAATAATATTAATTATTATCACTTTTATTTATTTACATTCATAATTAAATTTAATATAATTATAGTAAGTCTCTATAATTATAACAATTTATATCTGTTACATATATAGCAATTATATTATATATAATTATATATCTCCTCTTTTATATATATACTTAGCAAGTATTTCTATTTATATAATCTACTTAATATATTAAAATTGGTTTTTTT
>NC_029779.3:23721166-23722289 GCF_000817695.3 Arachis duranensis
TACTGAATAACAATTCAATGCTATCCTTTGATACCTGCAAAATATATACATGAAACAACACTGTATTAATGTTTGTATATAAAATTATATGATTAACGTAATTATAAAATTGTTTGTCAAGAGAATAAAATTATACGAATTTTTATGATAATTTTAATATTCTCAAACTATTAATGTACAATAAGAATTCATCTATTAGTTCCTAGAATTTCTAAATTTTTTTAAGTGATAGTAATAAATTTTAATAAATAAATAGATTTAGTAAGACATTTTGTTATTACCTTTTTATTATAGGCTCTCAAAAACTTCTCTATATACCACATTCATCGTGCAGTAATTTCCAAGTGTATTAACCCGTGTCATGCACGTGATAAGATTAAAATTATAATTTTAAATTATTTTATTAAGATTAATTTAAATTATAATAATTTAATTAATAAAAATATAACATGTTATATATTATTTGTTTTTTCTTAAGCTAGTGTTAAATATATTACTCTAAATAGTTATTAATTGGTTTTATTAATCTATTTTCTTCAATAAATCAACCATATATACTCAATGTGACCATAAATAACTTAATAATACTTAGACCCACCAACAAATTATTATATGTTGCTTTACTGTCAAATAAGAACATATCAAAATTAACTCAAAATAAATAATAAATTATTAGAGAATTCTAATGCACAAAATTCTCTAATAAACAATGAATAATTTAAATCTACTAAAAAACAACTCAACGCTTTTCTTTGATACTTGCAAAACATATACCTAAGATAATATTATATCAATGTTAGTATACAATTTTACAATCATCGACCGTATTTACTATACACGACTCCTTCTTATCAATGATTTTTTCTGTGTAAATCGTTATTACCCAGTTTTTAATAACTACTTAATATACAAAATTTGAAATTAGAAATTGTTATTACTAATTTAATTAACTGGTTAATTGAGTAGTAATTGTCAAAGATGTAAAATCATTGATTTACTCAATAGATTTTCATATATTATTTACCCAGTTAATAATACTATTATTAACAATTATTTTTTGCATTGATTTTTAAATCAATTATTAAATAATTATTTTTGTTAAGATAATTGTTTATAAATTATT